>NW_026695140.1:0-195036 GCF_021218885.2 Marmota monax | reverse complement strand
CTAGCCCAAACACTAACTCTACCCCTAGACCTAAACCTAGTCCTAATTCTGGCTTTAACCCTAACTTTAACTCTAACACAAACACTGACCCTGGCTTTAACACTAAACCTACCTCTAAACCTGAAACTAACCAAAACCTAAACCTAATTTTAGATGCAGCCATAACCTTAACCCTAACCCTAAAACTAGCCCTAATCATAACTCTAGATCTTACATTACCAATAGCCCTAACCATAGGCGTAACATAACTCTAAACATAGAGGTAATTTTAGGCCTAAACCTACCCCTAAACATAACCCTAAACCTAACACTAGCCCTATACCTAACCATAGACCTCACCTTAGTCCTAAGATAGCTAAAAGCCTAACCCTTACCCTAAACATAAGCCTAGACCTATACCTAACTCTCACACTAACCATAGCCCAAATCCTAAACTTAACCTAGCCCCAAACCTAGCTCTAAACCTACCCATTACCCTAACCCTAAACCTAAACTTATTGATAATCCTAGCCCGAAACCTAATGTTATCCCTAACCCTAACCACATAACTAACCATAGACATCCTAACTTAAACTCAGCATAGCCCTAAATCTAGATCAAACCATAATCCTAACCATAAACCTAAACATAACCATAGCTATAATCCTAACCCTATCACTAATTCTAACTCTAAAAAAAATCTAAACCTAACCTAACCCTATCCGTTACCTTAACCCTAAACCTAATGTTAATGATAACCCTAGTCCTAACTCTAACCCTAAGCCTAAACCTACCATAATCCTATCCCTAGACCTATCCCTAAACCTAGTCCTAACCCTAGCTCAAATCCTAAACATTATGCTAACATAACCCTAAACCTAACCCTAACCCTAGTTCTAACACTAACTCTAACCCTAACTAAAGGCATATTCCTAACCATAACTCTAGTTCTAATCTAATCTCTAACCCTATCAAGTACCCTAAACATAAATCTTACCCTAATGCTAACCCTAAGCCTGACCCTAGCCCTATCACTAATGCTAACCACATCAATTACCCTAAACCAAACCTGAACCTTGAAACAAACCCTAACTATATCCCTAACCCTAACACTAATGCTAATTTGAGCCGTAAACTTAAATCCTTACCTAAGCCAAATCCTAATCCTAATAATTCCCTGAGTTCTAAACATGACTCTTACCCTAAACCTAACCCTTACAGTAGACGTAGCAATAAGTCTAACCCTAAAACTATTTTTAACCATAACCCGAGACCTGATATTAGCCCTAACACTAATCCTAGCAATGAATCTAATACAACCACTAGCCCTCATCCAAGCACTAAACATGGCCTTAATCATAACCCTAACCCTAACTCTATCCCTCCCCCTACATCTAAACCTAGCTATAATGCCATTCTTTATCCTAAACTTAAACCGAACCCTATCCCTATCACTAGGCCTAAGCTGTACACTAACCCTAGTCCTAATCCTAGCCCTAATTTAACCCTATCCCAAACCCTAACTCTAATTTTAGCCCTATCACTAACTCTAACTCTCACACTAGCCCTATTCCTAGTTCTAAACCTATCCCTTATCATAACTCTAACCCTGGCCCTAACCCTTGCCCTATCCTTAATCCTAGCTTAATCCTAGATCTAACATAATTATAAATGTAACCCTAACTCTAAGTCTAAGTCTAACACTAACACTAGCCCTAAGCCTAACACTAATTGTAAAACTATCCCTAACTCTAACCCTAGGACTAAAACAAAACCGAGCAATAGACCTAACACTAAACCTTAACTTAAGCCAAACCCTAAACTACTACAAAAACTAATCCTAGCCCTAATTGAGTCCTAACCCTAACCTTAAAACTTACCCTGACCCTGACTCATATCCTAGAAATAACTCTAGCTCTAAATATCACCCTAAACTTAAATCTAACAAACACTAGAACTACCCCTAACCCTAACCCCAAGTTATCCCTAATTGTAACCCTGGTTCTTATATTACCTGTTGCCCTAACCATAGCCCCAAAACTAACACAAAAACGAGCCCTAATCCGAGCCCTACACCGAGCTTTAACCCTAACCCTAACCCTAATCCTACCCCTAACACTTGCTCTAACCCTATCCCTAACACTAAGCAAAACCCTAACCCTAAAGGTAACCCTAGACCTAAACCTAATCCTAAATCTAGACTTAACTCTAGCTCTAGACCTAAACAAAAACCTAGTCTTACCCCTAACAATAACCCTTAACTTAACTTAATGCAAAAACTAACCCTACCCCTAGACATAAACCTAGTCCCAATTCTGGCTTTAAACTTAGCTCTAACTCTAACCTGAACACTGACCCTGCCTTTAACACTAAAACTATCTCTAAACCTGACCCTAACCAAAAACCTAAACCTAACACTAGACATAGCCATAACCCTAACCCGAAAACTAGCCCTAATCATAATCCTAGCTCTTACATTAACCATAGCCCTAACTCTATGCCTTAACCTAACACAAAACCTAGAGCAAAATCTAGGCCTCAATCTAGCCCTAAACGTAACCCCAACCCTAATCCTAGACCTAACCCTAATCCTAAACCTAACCCTAGCCTTAGTCTTAAACCTTACTCAAAGCCTAACCCTTACCATGAATATAAACTTTGACTTATACCTTACTCTAAACCCTAACCCTAGCCCTAACCCTGAACATAACCCTATCCCTAAACCTAGCTCCAAACCTACAACTTTCCTAACCCTACACCTAACTGTATTGATAACCCTAGCATAACCATAACCATAATCATAACCCTAACCTGAAAACTAACAATAGACCAAACCCTAAACCTAACACTCGCCATATCCCTAACCCTATCTCCAAACCTAATCCATAATAAAAACCTAAACACCACTGTAGCCTTAACATTAACCCTAACACTAAATCTAACCCTAAAACAAATCCTAAGCATACATCTAACCATATCTATTACCCTAACCCTTATCCTAACCCTAATGATAACCCTACGCCTAACCTTAACCCTAACCCTAAGCCTACCATGATTCTGTCCCTAGACCTAAGGCAGAACCTAATCCTCGACCTAGCCCTATCACTAACACTAGCTGAAACCCTAGTCCTTACCCTAAACATAACCCTAGCCCAAAACCTAACCCCTATCCTAGCTCTAATCCTAACAGTAACCAAAGCCCAAACTCTAGCTCTAACTCTACCCATTACCCTACCCAAAACCGTAAACCTAATGCTAAACCAGCTCTAACTCTAACCCTAACTCTATCCCTAGCCCTGATTCTAACCTGAAGCCTCAACCTAGCCCTAACACTTACTCAATCCCTGACGCTTACCCCTAACCTAACCTTAAGAAAATGATAAGCCTAACTCTAACCCTAACCCTAGCCCTAATCCTAAACTTAAAACTAGATTTCATCTTAGCTCTAACCCCACACATTACCCTAACGCTAACGATAAACATCATGACAACCCTATTCCTAACCCTAAACCTACTATAACCCTAATGGTAATCCTAAACCTAGACTGAACCATAAACCTAGCCCTTGCCACAGTCCTAACCCTAACTCAAACTCTAACAATTATGCTAAACTCAACTCTAACCCTAGTCTTAAACCTAAACCTAACCCTAACCCTAACCCAACATCTAAACCTGTCCATACCCTTAACCCTAATGGTAACCCTAATCCTAATCCTAGACCTAATCCTAAGCCTAACCCATACCCTAAACCTAACCCTAGCCTTAACCCTAACCCTAACTCTAACTCTAGCCCTAATCCTAAACATAACCCTCGCTCTAACCCTAGCTCTAACCCTTTCCATTACCCTAATGATAACAATAAACCTAATGCTAACCCTAGGCCTTACCCTCACCCTATCCATTACTCTAAATCTAACCTGAGCCCTAAACCAAACCTGAAGCCTAAACCTAACCTTATCCATTACCCTAGCCCTAACTCAAACCTAATGCTAATTTGAGCCATAACCCTAAACCTCAACCTAACCCAAACCCAAAACCTGACTCTGACTATTATAATACCCCTAGCTCTCAACTTGAACCTCACCCTAAACCTAACTCTGAAACTATATCTAGCCATAAATCTTACCCCAAAACTATTCCTAACCATAACCCTAGACCTGATATTAGCCCTAGCCCTAATTCTTGTCATAACCCTAACACAAATGCTAGCCCTCATCCTAGCTCTAAACCTAGCCTTGATTTTAACCTGAACCAGAACTCTAGCCCTATCCCTAATTTTATCCCTCACCCTAGTTCTGAAACTTGCTATAACCCCATCCCTTCCCCCAAATCTAACCCTAACTCTAACTCTAGACTTAACCCTTACACTAATCCTAGACCTGATCCTAGCCGTAATTTAGCCCTAATCCTACCACTACCACTAAGACTAACTCTAACTCTTGACCTAGCCCTATTCCTAGATCTAACCCTATCCTTACCATAACCCTAACACTTGCCCTAACCTTAGCCCTAACACTAGCCCTAGCCCTAAGCCTAGAACTAACCATAACTCTAAGTCCAACCCTAACCTTAAGCCTAAACCTCACACTAACACTAGCTCTAACAGTAACACTAATCTTAAAACTAGCCCTAATCTAGTTCAAGCCCTAAAACAACATCGAGCCATAGCCCTAACCCTAACACTTAATCTAAAACAAAATCTAACCCTACACCTAGCCCTAACCTTAGCCCTAATTCCAGTCCTAACCTAACCCTAAAACTAACCTTGAGCATGACTCTGACCTTAAACTAACCCTAGCTCTAACATCGCCCTAAAAGTATACATACACCTAAATCTAGTACTAGCCCTAAATGTAACCCTAAAAGTAGCCCTAATCATAACTCTAGTTCTTACATTAGCCATAGCCTTAACCTAACGCAAAATCTATCCC
Source organism: Marmota monax (assembly GCF_021218885.2). Taxonomy (NCBI): domain Eukaryota; kingdom Metazoa; phylum Chordata; class Mammalia; order Rodentia; family Sciuridae; genus Marmota; species Marmota monax. The sequence continues at coordinate 190,126 of NW_026695140.1, read as the reverse complement.
TAAACTGAGCCCTACACCTCGTTTTAACCCTAACACTAACCTTTGCCCTAACCATTACCCTAAACCTAACCCTAACCCTAAAACTGGCCTTAACCCTAAACCTAACCCTAGACTTAATCCTAACCATAATCCTAGCCCTAACTCTAGCTCTAACCCTATCCATTAACCTAAACATAACCCTAACCCTAATGATAACCCTAGCCTTAAACTTAACCCTAATCCTAAACCTAGACCTGACACTAACCCTAACCATCAACTTAGCCATAACCATAGCTCAAACCCTAACTAACACTTACCCTAAACCTAACCCTAACACAGACCTTAGACCTAAAACTAACCCTAGCCCTAATCCTAACCATAATCCTAGACCTAAACCTATCCATTACCCTAAACATAAGCCTTACCCAAACATAGCTCTAAACATAGCTCTAACCCCACCCATTACCCTAAACCTAATTAAAAACATCATGATAACAGTAGCCCTAACCCTAAACCTACTCTAACCCTAACTGTAAATTTAACCCTAGTCCTAACTCTAAACCTACACTAACCCTAACTTTAAACCTAACCCTAGACATAACCATAAACCTAACATTTGCCATAGTCTTAATCCTAGCACAAACCCTAAGAGTTAACGCTAAACCTAACACTAACCCTAGTCCTAAACCTAAATCTAACCCTATCCATTTAGGCCTAAATCCAAACCTTTCGCTAATATTAACCTTATCCTTACCTAAATCTAAAATGAACACTAAACCTAACCCTATCAATTACTCTAACCCTAACTCTTAACCTAACCCTAATGCTAATTCGAGCCCTAAAAATAAACCAAAACCTAACCCAAACTCTGAGCAAGACCCTGACTCTAATAACACACCTAGCTCTAAACTGACCCTTAGCCTAAACATAACCTTTAAACTAGATCTAGCCATAAACCTAACCCTAACAGTATCCCTAAATATAACCCTAGACCTGACATTAGCACTCTACCTTATTCTTGCCTTAAACCTAACACAAACCCGAGCCCTCATCCTAATCGTTAAGCTACTCTTAATCCTAACCCGAACACTAACCCTAGACCAAACCCTAATTTCAACCATCGCCCTAGTTCTGAAGCTAGGTATAACCACATCCTTTCCCATATCCCTAACCCTAAACCTAACACTACCACTAACACTAACACTAGCCCTAACCCTAGGCCTAATCCTAACACTAACCATAGCTCAAATCCTAGCCCTAATTTATTGCTAACTGTAACCCTAACTCTAACCCTAGCCCTAAGACTAACACTAACTTTAGCCCTAGACCTATTTCTAGTACCAAACTTATCTATTGCCTAACCCTAACACTAGCACTAAACTTAGTCCTAACCCGAGCCATAGTCCTAAACCTAGAACTAACCCTAACTCTAAATCTAACCCTAATTCTAAACCTAAACCTCACCCTAACACTAGCCCTAACTCTAATTCTAATTTGAAAACTAGCTCTAACCCTAGCCATAGCCCACAAACAAAACTGAGCTATAACCCTAATACTAACCCTTAACCTAAAACAAATCTTAACGTTACACCTAGTCCTAAAGCTATCCCTACAACTAATACTGAACCTGACTCTGACCCTAAAACTAACCCTACTCTGAACATCACTCTAACCCTAAACCTAACCCAAACACTAGACCTAGCCCTAATCCTAACCTTAAAACTATCCCTAACCGTAAAGCTAATTCTTACATTAGCCATAGCCCTAACCATAACATAAAACCTAGAGCTATTCTGAGCCTCAACCCTAGCTTTATCCCGAACCCTAACCCTAACCCTAACCCTAACACTAATCCAAACCCTAGCTCTAAACCTATTCCTTACCCTAAGCCAAACTCTCACCCTAATGGTACCCTAGTTTTAACCCTAATCCTTAGCTTACCCCAAACACTAACTATATTACGAGTCCTAATCCTAGCCCTCATTCTATCTCTAACCTAACCCGAAGCCTCAGCCTAACCCTTACCCTTATTCTGACCCTATCACTAACCCTAGTTCAAACCCTGACCTTAACACTAAACCGATCCCTAACACTAGCCCTACCAGTAAACCTATACCTAAACCTAAACATAACACTAGCACTAGACCCAAACTTAATCCTAAAGATAGCCATAACTCTAGCCCTAGTCCTAAACAAAAACCTAGCCCAACCCTTAAAATAACCATTAAACTAATGTGAAGACTAACCCTAGCTCTAGACCTAACCCTAGTTCTAATTCTAGCCCTAACAATAAACCAATGCTAACCCGAACACTGATGCTTACCCTAACACAAACCCTATCTCTAATCCTTATCCTATCTCAAAACTTAAACCTAACACTAGACATATCTATGACCCTAAACCAAAAAACTAGCCATAACCATAACCCTAGCTCTTACATTACCCATAGCCCTAACACTAGCCATAAACCTCACACAAAACCTAGCCCTAATACAAGCCCTAAACCTAGACCTAAGCATAACCTTAACCCTAACCCTAGCACAAACACTAAACCTAATGCTTGCCCTAGCCCTAACCCTAGCTCAAACTCTAACCCTTACTCTAAACATAACCCTAGCTCTAAACCTAACCCTAACCCTATCCCTAATCCTAAGTGTAACCATAGCCCAAATCCTAGCTCTAACTTTATCCATTACCTTAAACATAACCCTAACCCTAATGCTAACCCTAGCCCTAACCCTAACCCTAAACCTAACCTTAGCCCTGATCGTAGCCCTGATTCTAACCCTAACCCTTGCCCTAGCCCTAAACCTAGATCAAACCCAAACACTTACACTAAACCGAACCCTAACACTAACCCTAGGAGTAACCCAAATCCTAGCCCTAATCCTAACTTTTACCTAAGCCCTAACACTAGCACTAAACCTATTCATTTGGTTAGCTTAAACCAAATGCTAACCCTCAGCCTAACCCTAACCCTATCCCTAACACTAACCCTATATATTACTCTGAACCTAACCTGAACTGTAAACCTAACTCTATTTATTACTCTAACCCCAACCCTAACCCTAATGCTATTTTGAGCCCTAACCTTAAACCTTAACCCAAACCAAACCCTAACTCATACTCTGACCCTAATAATAACCTAGCTGTATACCTGAGCCCTACACTAAACCGAACCCTTACACTAGACCTAGCTATAAACCTATCCCTATCACTATCCCTAACCATAACCCTAGACCTGACATTATCTCTAGCCCTAATCCTAGCCCTAACCCTAACGCAAACCTTAGCCCTCATCCTATCCCTAAACCTACTTAATCCTAACCTGAACCCGAATCATATCCCTATCCCTAAATACAACCCTCGACCTAGCACTGAACCTAGCTATATAACCCCATCCCTTCCCCTAAAATTAAACCTAACCCTAGCCCTAACCATAGGCCTAACCCTAACACTAATCATAGCACTAATCCTAGCCCTATTTGAACCCTAACCTTAACCCTACCCCTAACCCTAGCCCTAAGACTAACTCTAACTCACACCCTAGCCCTATTTCTACTTATAACCCTATTCGTTACCTTAACCCTCACAATAGCCCTAACCTGAGCCTTAACTCTAGCCATAGCCCTAACCCTAGATCTAACCATAACTCTAAATCTAACCCTAATCTTAAGCCCAAACCTCATTCTACACCTAGCTCTAACACTATTGCTAATCCTAAAACTAGCCCTAATCCAAGCTCTAGCCCTAAAATAAAACCTGGCCATTATTCTAACCCTAAATCTTAACCTAAACCAAACCCAAACCCATAACTAGCCATAACCCAAGCTCTAATTCGAGTCCTAGGCCTAAAACTAACCCTCACTCTGACTCATATCCAAACACAAACCCTAGCTCTAAATATCACCCTAACCCTAAAACTAATGCTAACACTAGACCTAGCCGAAACCCCAACCCTAAAACTAACCCTAATCATAACCCTAGTTCTTACATTGGCCTTATCCAAACCCTAGCCCTAACTCTAACACAAAATAGCCCTAATCCAAGCCCTAACACTAGATTTAACCCTAACCCTAACCCTAAAACTAGTCCTAAACCTAACTATAATCCTAGCCCTAACCCTAGCTCTAATTCTATCCATTACCCTAAACCAAACCCTATTCATAATGCTAATTCTAATCCTAATCCTAATCCTTAGCCAAACCCAAACCATAACCCTATTACTAGTCCTAACACCAGCCCTCATTCTAGATCTAATCCTAACCCAAAACCTCACCCTAACCTTCACCCTTATTCTGACCCTAACACTAATTATAGGTCTAAACCTGACCCTAAACAGAAACCGAAACCTGAAACTAGCCCTACCAGTAAACTTATACATAAACCTAAACCTAACACTAGCCCCATACCTAAACCTAATCATAAATCTAGCTATTACTGTAGCCCTTGACCTAAACAAAAAGTTAGTGCTAGCCCTAAAAGTAACCCTTAACCTAAACCAAACAATAATCCTACCACTAGACCTAACCCTAGCTCTATTCTGGATTTCACCCTAACCCTAACTTTAACCTGAACACTGGCCCTGAAACTAACATTAAACCTATCTCTAAACCTGACCTTAACCCAAAACCTAAACTTAACACTAGACCTAGCATTAAGCCTAACCCTAAAACTTGCTCTAATCAGAACCCTAGAACTCACATTACACATAGCACTAACCCTAGGCCTAAACCTAACACAAAATTTAAATAACCCTAACCCTAAAGGAGGCCTAAACCTACCCTAAGAATAACTCTCACCCTAACCCTAACCCTAGTCCTAACCCTAATCCTAACCCTCACCTTAGTCCTAACCCTAGCTCAAAGCCTAACTCTTAGCCAAAACATAACCCTAGCACAATCCCTAACCATAACCCTAACAATAGCCCTAATTCTAACCTTAACCCTAGACCTAACACTAGCTCTAACTTTAGTCATTACCCTAACTCTAAACCTAATCATAATGATAACCCTATCCATAACCCTAACTGAAACCCTAACCCTAACCATAAACCTAACCCTAGACCTAACCCTAAACCTAAACCTTGCCATTGTCTTAACCCTAACTCAAACCCTAACTCTTACCCTAAAACCAACAGTAAACCTAGCCCTAAACTTAATCCTAGCCCTAACACTAGGCCTAAGCTGAACACTAACCCTAGCCCTAATCCTAGCCCTAACTTAGCCCTATCCATAAAACTAACCAAAACCCTAGCCCTAACACTAACTCTAACTCTCACCCTAGCCTTAGCCCTAGTTCTAACCCTATCTGTTACCGTAACCATAACCCTAGCCCTAACCCTTGCCCTATAGTTAGACCTAAACCTAATCCTAGATCTAATGCTAAATCCAAATCTAACCCTAACCAAAAGCCTAAGCCTAACACTAACACTAGCCCTAACCCTAATGCTAATCTTATAACTAGCCCAAACCCTAAACCTAGGACTAAAACAAAACTGAGCAACAGCCCTAACACTAAACCTTAACTTAAACCAAACGGTAGCAGTACACCTAGTGGTAACTCTAGCCCTAATTCAAGTCCTAACCCTAACCTTAAAACTTACCCTGACCCTGACTCATATCCTAACACTGACACTAGCTCTAAAGACCACACTAAACTTAAACCAAAACCTAACAGTAACCCTAGCCCTAATTCCAGTCATAACCCTATCCTTAAAGCAAACCCTGACCTGGCTGATATCCTAAAAGTAACCCTAGCTCTAAACACAGCCCTCACCTTAAACCAAACACTAAGAGTAACCCTAGCACTTATCTAAACCTAACACTAGACCTAACCATAACCCTAACCCTACAGCTAGCCCTCAACATAAATAGAGAAACATGTATGTACTGAAATAAGTCTCCCAACATTTTGAGCAGATTTCCTTGATACTACACAATATTCATCTTTTAGCTTTCTCCACTAGGCTCCCCAAGGTTGGCCCTTCTAGGATGAATGGTTCTCTAAACAGGTAAGGGTTAGTGTTATGGTTAGGGTTAGGGCTAGCTTTAGAGATAGTGTTAGGGTTAGAGTTTGTTTTCTTCAAGTTTCTTTGATACTGGGAAGATTTATCTTTTACCTAGCCTCACTATGTGCCCCAGTTTGGGGCCTTCTCGGTTCAATCGTTCGCTGTTGGAAGTAGTTTGTTTTTAATGTCTCACTTCATTTTGACCTATATAGGTAAATGAGAATGGAGCTGGAAATCAGAGGGTTGGTGCTAGCTGGTTGAAACTTCACATACTCAATCAGTTGTCTGTGGGCACTCTCTGGTTTCTTCCTTGTAAAAGTAGCGATAAGCTGAAGCATGCAAAACAAGTTTATCCAAGAGCACTTTAGGAGAAAACAGGGCATTATGCATGTACTGAAATACCTCCCCCAAATATTTGGTCAGATTTCTTTGATACTGTGCAGGATTCATATGTAAGCTTGTCACACTAGTCTCCCCAAGTTTAAAACTTTTATGATCAAAGGTTCTCTTAACAGGTTAGGCTTAGGGTTATGGTTAGAGTTAGGGTTAGAACTAGTGTTAGAGTTAGTGTTAGTTTTTTTCAACTTTATGGATACTGGGAAGGATTTATCTTTTTTCTACTCTTAGTATGCTTCCCATATTTGCGCCTCCTAGTGAAAGGGTTTGCTCTCAGGATTAGTTTTAATTTTCATCTTTCACCTCATTTTGCCCCATAGGGGTGAATGGAAATGGAGCTGGACTCAAACAGTGTTTGTGCTAGCTGCTTGAAACTTCACACACTCAACCAGTTCTCAGGGCACATTCTCTCCTTTTTTTTTTCTTGTGGGAGTAGCCCAAAGCTTAATTAGAAAGAAACAGCTTTATCTGTGAGCAATTTAGGAGAAAGCTTCAAATTTTTGCATGGATTACTTTGATATTGTACAGGATTCATCTTTTTCCTAGTCTTAGTATGATCTCCAAGTTTGAGTTTTCAAGGTTTGCGAGTTCACTGTCAGGAACAATTTGAATTTTTAGATTTCACTTTATTATGGCCTACAGACGTGAATGAAAAATGAGCTGGAAATCAAACAGAGTTAGTACTAGCTGCTTGAAACTTCACACACTCAATCAGCTCTCTGTGGGCACTCTCTGGTTGTTCCTTGTGCAAGTACCTTAAACTGAAACATGGAAAAAATAATTTATCCAATAGCACATTAGGAGGAAACAGGGAGATATGCACTCAATGAAATACCTCCCGCAATTATTTGGTCAGATTTCTTTGATACTGCACAGGATTCAACTGTTAGCTTGCCCCACTGGGCTCCTTTATTTGGGGACTACTCTGATCAATGGTTTTCTAAACAGGTTAGGTTCGATTTTGTATTAGTTTAGGGCTAGATTTACAGCTAATATTTCGTTAGATTTAGTTTTGTTCAAATTTCTTTGATACTGGGCAGGATTCAACTTTGACCTAGCCTTACTATATTCTTTAGGTTTGGACCTCTTACGTCAAGGGTTTGCTCTCCTGAACAGTTTGTATTTTAAGTTTTCATTTCATTTTGACCTATGTGTGTAAATGGAAATGGAGCTGGAAATCCAACAGGGTTGGTGCTAGCTACTTCAAACCTCACACACTCAATCAGTTTTCTGTGGGCATTCTCTGGTTTATTCCTTGTAAAAGTAGCCCTAAGCTGAAGCCTGCAAATCAACTTTATGGGAGAGTACTTTAGGAGAAAACAGGGAAATATGCATGTACTGAACTACCTCCCCAATTATTTGGTCAGACTTCTTTGATATTGTGAAAGCTTCATCTGTTCAGTTACCCAACTTGGCTCCCCAAGTGTGGGACTTCTAGGATCAAAGGGAGTCTAAACAGGTTAAAGTTAGTATTAGGGTTAGTGTTAGGACTAGGATTAGACCTAGTGTTAAGATAAGAGTTACTTTTTTTTTTTCAAATTTCTATGATACTGTGTAGGATTCATTTTTTATTTTTTAAATTTTGACTATACTCCAAATGTTTGGGCCTCCTACATAAAGGGTTTGCTTTCAGGAACAGTTTCAATTTTCATGTTTCTCTTCTTTTTTACATGTAGGGGTAAATGAAATAAAGCTGGAAATCAAACAGGGTTTGGGCTAGCTGCTTGAATCTTCACACAGTCCATCAATTTTCAGTGAGCATAATCTGGTGTTTGCCATGGAAGTAACCCTAAGATGAAGTAAAAAGTAACAGCTTTATCTCTGGGTGCATTAGGAGCAAGCAGAATACACATGTAATGAAAGAGCTTCAAATTTTTTTGGTTGGATGAATTTGATACTGTACAGGATTCATCCTTGACCTATCCTTAGCAGGCTCCCCAAGTTTGGGCCTTCAAGGTTCAATGGTTCAGTGTCTGGAACAGTTTGAATTTTTAAGTTTCACTTAATTAGGGCCTATAGGTGTGAATGCAATGGAGCTAGAAATCAAACAGTGTTAGTGTTGTTGCTAGCTGTGTGAAACTTCATACACTCAGTCAGCCCTCTGTGGGCACTCTTTGGTTTTTCTTTGTGAAAGTACCTTAAGCTGAAGCATGAAAAACAATTTATCCATGAGCACTTTAAGAAAAAAAAAACAGGAAAATATGAATGTACTAAAATACCTCTCCCAATTCTCTTCAAATTTCATTGAAACTGCACAAGATTCATCTGTTAAGTTGTGCCTTTAGGCTCCCCAAGTTTGGGACTTCTATGATCATAGGTACTCTAAACAGGTTAGAATTAGCTTAGGGTTGGGTTAGATCTAGTGTTAGAGTGAGTTTTGTTCAAATTCATTTGATACTTGGCATAATTTGTCTTTCACCTAGCCTTACCATTTTCCCCAGGTTTGGGCCTTATCCCTTCAATGGTTTGCTGTCAGGAACAGTTTGTATTTTAAGGTTTCCTTTATTTTGACCTATATGGGTAAATGGAAATGGAACTTGAAATCAAACAGTGTTGGTGCTCACTGCTTAAATCTGCACACACTCAATCAGTTCTATGTGGGCACTCTGGTTTCTTCCTTGTGAAAGTTTCCCAAAGCTGAAGCATGCAAAAACATCTTTATCCAAAAGGACTGTTGGAGATAAAGGGGAAATATACATGTACTGAACTACCTCCCCAAATTATTTGGTCAGATTTCTTTGATACTCCCTAAACCTAACAGAAAAAAACTAGCCCTAATCTGAGTCCTAGATGTAAACCTAAACCTAAACCTATCCCTAACCTTAGCTCTAACTATATCACTTACCTAAGTCAAACCCTATCCATAATGCTAACCTTAGTCCTAACCTAATCCATAGCCTAATCCAAACCCTAACCCTATTACTAATCCTAACCCTAGCCCTCATTCTAGCTCTAACCCTAACTCAAATCATTACCCTAAGACATACCCTAAGTCTAAATCTGATCCTAACCTTAAACCAGACCCTAAAACTAGCTCTACCAGTAAACTTATACCTAAACCTAAGCCTATCCCTTGCCCTAGACCTAAGCCTAATCCTCAATATAGCCACAATTCTAGACCTAGACCTAAAAAACTGGAGCCCTAGCCCTAACATAATCCTTAACCTAAAGCGAACACAAACCCTATCCCTAGACCTAAACCTAGTCCTAATTCTGGCTTTCACCCTAAACCTAACTCTAACTTGAACACTGACCCTAACACTAACACTAAACCTAGCTCTAAACCTGAACCTAACCCAAAACCTAAAACTAACACTAGACATAGCCATAACCCTAACCCTAAAACTAGCTCTAATCAGAACCCTAGATCTTACATTACATATAGCCTTAACCCTGGGCCTAAACCTAACACAAAACCTAGCACTATTCTGAGGCCTAATCCTACCCTAAAAATAAGCATAATCGTAAATGTAGCCCTAACCCTAACCCTCGCCTTAGACATAATCCTAGCTCAAAGCCTAACCCTTAGCCTAAACAAAAACCTAGGCCTATTCGTAAACATAAACCTAACCCTAGCCCTAATCCTGAACTTAACCCTAGTACTAACCCTTGCTCTAAACCTAACATTACCCTAACCCTAACCCTAACCCTAATAATAACCCAAGCCCTAAACCTAACCCTATCCATAACCCTAATCTTAAACCTAACCCTCGTCTTAACCCTAAACCTAACCCTTGCCATAAACTTAACTCTAAACCATACCAAAAATAAAAAATCTAAACCTACCCCTGAACCTAAATTTAACCATAACCTAAACTTAACCCTAAACCTAATCTTACATCTAATCCAATACATTACTCTAAAACTAGCCATAACCCAATGAAAACCTAGCCCTAACCCCAACCCCAAACATAATCATAACCATAACCCTAACCTAGAACTAACACTAAACCTAACACTCCCCCTAGCCCTAACCATAGCATAAACCCTAACCCTTACACTAACCCTAACCCTAGCCATAGCCCTAATCATAACCCTAACTCTAGCCCTAACCCTACTATTAAACCTAGCCCTAATCCTAGCCCTAAAATAGCCCTATTCCTAGCCCTAACTCTTACCCTAGAATTAAGATTAACTATAATTCTCACACAAGACCTATTCCTATTCTAACCCTATACCTTACCCCCAAGCCTTTACCCTAGTCATAACACTTGCCATAGCACTAATTCTAGATCAAAACCTATCTCTAAAACTAGCCCTATCCCTTACCATAACCCTAACCCAAGCACTAAACCTAGTCATAATCCTTAGCCGTAGAACTAACCTATCTCTAAAACTAACCCTAAACTGAGGCCTCAGCCTAACCCTGAAATTAGCTCTAACCCTAATGCTATTCCTAAAATTAGCCCTAACCCTAGCCTTAGCCCTAAAACAAAACTGATCCATACCCCTAACACTAAACCTTACCCTAGGCCAAACCCTAACCCTACACCAGCCCTAATCCTAGCCCTAATTTGAAACCTAACCCTAACCCTAAAACTAACCATGACCCTGACTCATATCCAAACACTAAACCTAGGTCTAATCATCACCCTAACCTTAAACCTCACCCTAACACTAGGCCTAGCCCTAAACTTAACCCTAAATCTAACCTTAATCATAACCCTATTTGTCGCAATAGGGATAATCATAACACTAGCCCTAAACCTAAACCTAATAAAAATTATCCCTAATGCAAGCCCTAACACGAGCTTTAACCATAAACCTAACTCTCACCCTAGTCCTAACCTTAACTCTAATCCTATCACTTACCCTAAGCCAAACCCTCACCCTAATGCTAACTGTATTCTTAGCACTAATCCTTAGCCTAACCAAAACCTAACTCTATAACTAGTCCTAACCCTAGCCTTCATTCTAGATCTAACCATAACCCAAACCCTAACCCTATCCCTGACCATTATTCTGACCCTAACAATAATCTTAGCTCTAAATCTAAACCTAACCCTAAACTGAACCCTAACACTAGCCCTACTGGTAAACTTACACCTTAACCTAACCCTAACACTAGCCCTAGACCTAAACCTAATCCTAAATCTAGCCATAAATATAGCTCTAGACCTAAAGACAAACTAGACCTAGCCTTAACAATAACCCTTAACCTAACCCAAACTCTAAACTTACCTCCAGACCTCACCCTAGTCCTAATTCTGCCTTTAACCATAACCATTACCCTACCTGAACACTGTCCCTTACACTAACACTAAACCTAGCTCTAAACTTCACCCTAACCCTAAAACTAACCCTGAAACTACATCTAGCCCTAACATTAACCATAAAACTAGTTTTAATCATTACACTATTTCTTACATTATCCATAGCACTAACCTATCACAAAACCTAGCCCTAATCCAAGCCCTACCTTAGCATTAAAACTAAAGATAAACTTAACAACAACCCTAGCCCTAACTATAAACCTAAGCCTAACCCTAGACTTAATTTTAGCCATAACCCTAGCCCTAACCCTAGCTCTAACCCTATTCATTACCCTAAGATAACTATAATCCTTATGCTAACCCTAGGTGGAAACCTAATCCTAGCAATAGCCTTAATCCTATCTATTAACCTAAATCTAACCTGAACCCTAAATCTAACTGTGTCATTACCCAATCCCTAAATATAAGACTAATTTAACCCCTAAACATAAACCTTAACCTAACCGCAACCCTAAACTTGACGCTGACTCTAATAATACCCTTAGCTTTAAACCTGACCCTAACAAGAAACCTAAACTTTACAATAGACCTAGCCATAAACCTAACCCTAAAACTATCCCTAACCATATCCTAGACCTGACATTAGCCCTAGCTCTAATCTAGCCCTAAACCTAATACAAAACTTAGCCCACACCCTACCAAGGAACGTCACCTTAATTATAACCCTAATCCTAACATTAACCCTAACTTTAACCCTAATTTTCACCCTACTCTTAAAACTAGCTATATTGCCATCCCTTATGCTAAACCTAACCTAACCCTAAACCTAACACTAAACCTAGCTCTAACCCGAGGCCTAACCCTAACACTAACCATAGCCCTAATGCAAGCCCTAATTTGGCCTTATCCCTAACCCTAACCCTAGCCCTAAGACTAACTCTAACTTTCACACTAACCCTATACCTTGTTGTAACCTTTCCCTTACCATCACCATATACCTAGCCCTAAACGTAGCCCTACTCTAGACCTATACTTAGCCCTATCACAAAACCTAGATCTAAACCTAAGTCTAAATTTAACCCTAACCCTCAGTCTAAACCTATCCATAACTCTACCCTTATCCCTAATCCTTAACCTAAGCCTAAATCTCACACTTACACTATCCCTAACCCTAAGACTAATCATAAACTAGCCCTAACCCTACCCCTAGCCCTAAAACAAAACCAAGTCATAGCCCTAACCTTAACCCTTAACCTAAAACAAATCCTAACCCTACACCTAGCCCTAACCCTATCCCTAATTATAGTCTAACCCTAACCCCAAAACTAACCCTGACCCTACTCTGACCCTAACATAAACCTAACCTTAACACTAGACCTAGACCTAACTCTAAACCTATAACTAGCTGTAATCATAAAGCTACTTCATACATTAGCGGTAGCCTTAACCCTAGCCCTAACCTAACCCAAAACCTAGCCTTAATCTTAGTCCTAAATCTAACTTTAACCCTAAACTTAAACCTAACCCTAACCCAAACACTAGCCCTAATCTTATACATAACCCTAGCCCTAACCTTAGGGCTAACCCTATCCATTACCTTAACGATAACCCTAACCCTTCTGATAACCCTTGGCCTAACCCTAATCCTATACATTACACTAAACCAAACCTAAATTCTAAACCTAACCTCTCATTACCCTAACCGTAAATCTAACACTAATTCTAGCCCTGCACCTAAACACTAACTTAACCCAAACCCTAATCCTGATGCTGATTCTAAAAATAACCCTAGATCTAAACCTGACACTAACAAAAACCTAACCCTTACACTGGACCAAGCCATAAACCTAACACTAAATCTATCCCTAACTGTAACCCAAGACCTGACATTAGCCATAGCCCTAATACTATCCCTAACCCTAAAACAAATCCTAGTCCTCATCGTAGCCCTAAACATAGCCTTAATCATAACCCTAACTCTAACCCTAGTTTTTTCCCTAATACTAACCCTTGCCCTTGCTCTAAGCCTAGCTATAACCACATCCCTTACCCTAAATTAAACCCTAACTCTAACCCTAACCCTAGTGGCAACCCTTGCCTTATCCTTAGCCCTAGCACTAACCCAAGATCAAAATCTATCTCTAAATATAACCCTAACTCGATGCCTAAGCCTAATCCTAAAACTAGCCCTAACCCTAGCCCTAACATAACCCTAGCCGTAATTTAGCCCTATCCGTAAACCTAACCCTAACCTTAGCCCTAAGACTAAGACCTTAGCCCTAACTCTCTCATACTAGCCCTATCACTCATTCTAACCCTATCCCTTACCATCAACTTAACCCTAGCCCTAACCCTAGTGCTAACCCTTTCCCAATACTTATCCCTAGCACTAACCTTAGGCAAAACATAACTCTAAAACTAGCCTTAACCCGAAGCCTAAGCCTAAACCTAACACTAGCCCAAACCATAACACTAATCCTAAAATAATCCCTAACACTAGCCCCAGCCCTAAAACAAACTGAGCCATAGTTCTAACCCTAAACATTAACCTAAACCAAACCATAACCTTACACCTAGACCTAAACCTAGACTTATTTGAGTTGGAAGCTGAACCCTAAAACTAACCCTGAACCTGACACTGACCATAACACTTCTAGCTCTAAACATCACTGTATCAGGAAACCTAACCCTAACACTAAACCTAGCACTCAAACCCTAAAACTAGCCCTAAACTTAAATCTAGTACTTACATTAGCTGTAACCCTAACCATAGCCCTAACATAACCCAAAACCTAGCCCTAATCAGATCCCTAACCCTAGCTTTAAACCTATCCTAACCCTAACACTAGCCCTAATTGTAACCATAACTTTAGCCTTAAACTGATCTCTAACTCTATCCATTAACATAACCATAACCCAAACCTTAATGATAACCCTAAGCATAAATCTAACCCTCTCCCAAATCCTAACTCTTCCATTACCCTAAAGCTAACCTGAATCCTAAACCTCACCCTATCATTACCCTAATGCTAATCCTAAAACTAATTCAAGCCCAAAATTAAAACCTTAACCTATCTCAAACCCTAACTCAGACCTTGACCCTAATAATACCCCTAGCTCTACACTTGACCATAACCCAATACCTAACCCTTAGCCTAGACTTAGCCATAAACCTAAACCTAAAACTATCTTTAACCATAATTCTGGACCTGAAATTAGCCCTTGCCCTAATCCTAGACCTAGCTCTATAAACACACCTAGCCCTCATTTTTGTCCTAAACCTAGCCTGAAACATAACCATATCTCTAGCCCTACCCCTAACCCTAATTCTAACACTCACCCTACCTCTAAACCTGCCTATAATGTCATTTTTTACCCTAAATTTAAACCTAAACCTAACCCTAACCATAGGCTTATACTAAACACAAAACCTAACCCTAATCCTAGCCCTAATTTAGCTCTATCTCTAACCCTATCCTAAGCCTAGCCCTAAGACTAACTCTAACTCTTGCCCTAGCCCTAACCCTAGATCTAAATCAATCCTTTACCCTAAGCAAAATCCTAAACCGAAGAGTAACCCTAGACCTATCTCTAGTCTTTAGAGTAACCAAAACCCTAACCCTATTAATAGTCATAACCCTAGACTTTGTTTTAGCTCTAACACCATCCCAAACGCTAACCCTAAGCATGATCCTTATTCTGACCCTAACACTAAACCTAGGTCTAACCCTAACACCAACCCTAGCCCAAAATTTAACATAATCCTATCCCTAGACCTAATTCTAAACCTAACTCTCACCCTAGCCCTAACCATAGCTCAGAACCTAACCCTTATGCTAAACAAAACCCTAAACCTAACCCTAGTACTAACCCTCACCTTAACCCTAACACAAGACCTAATTTTAACCATAACCCTAGAGCTAATAATAACTCTAACTGTATCCATTACCCCAAACATAACCATTACCATAATTTTAACCCTAGGCTTAACCTTAAACCTATCGCTTTCCCCAAACCTATCAATTAGCCTAACCTACCATGAACCCTAAACCTAATCCAATTATTACACTAACCCTAACCCGAATGCTAATTCAAGCCTGAACCCTAAATTCAAATGTAAACCAAACCCTAATACTAACCATGACCCTAATAATTCTCCTAGCTATAAACCTGACTCTTACCCTACCTAGCCATAAAACTAACCCTAAAACTATTCCTAACCTTAACCCTAGACGTGATATTAACCCTAGCCATAATCCTAGCCCTACCCTTAACACACCCTAGCCCTTATCCTAGCCCTAAACATAGCCTTAATTTTATCCCTAACCCAAACCGTAGGCATAAACCTAACACTAAACCTAGCCTTAATCTTAGCCCTAATTTAGCCCTATCCCTAACCCTAACCCTAATCCTAGCCCAAAGACTAACCCTAACTCTTTCACCCTAACCCTAGTTCCAACCCTATCCCTTACTATAACCCAAATCCTAGCCCTAACTTTTGTTCTAACCCTAGCCCTATTCATGGCCCTGGCCATAACCCTAGATCTAACCCTAACTCTAAATCTAACCCTGAACCTAAGCCTAAACCTAAACATAACACTAGCCCTAATGCTAATGCTAATCCTAAAATTAGCCCTAACATTAGCCCTAGCTATAATACAAAACCGAGCCATAGCCATAACCCAAACCCTTATCCTAATCCAAACCCTAACCCTACACGTAGTACTAACCATATCCTAATTCTACTCCTAAACCTAACCCGAAAACTAACCCTGATCCAGACTCTTGCTCTAACACTAACCCTGGCTCTAAACATCATCATCACTCTAAGCCTCAACCTAACACTAGACGTAGCCCTAACCCTAACCCTATAAGTAGTGCTAATCATAACCCTACTTCGTATATTAGCCATAGCTTTAACCCTAGCCCTAACCTAACCCAAAATCTAGATTTAAAACGAGTAGTAAATCTAGCTTTAACCCTAAACTTAAACCTAAGCCTAACCCAAAACTAGCCCTAATCCTATACATAACCCTAGCCCTAACCTTAGGTCAAAACCTATCCATTACACTAACAATAACCCTAACTCTTATGCTAACCCTAGGCCTAACCCTAACCATATCCATTACAGTAAACCAAACCTAAACCCTAAAACTAATGCTGTCGTTACCCTAAACCGAAACCCATACCTAACCCAAACCCTAAACCTGACCCTGACCCTAAATATAACCCTGGATATAAATCTGAATCTTACCCTAAACCTAATCCTTACACAGGACCAAGCCATAAACCTAACACTAAATCTAACCCTAAACTATAACCCTAGACCTGACATTAGCCCTAGCCATAATACTATCTCTAACCCTAAAACAAACCCTAAACCTCATCCTAGCCATAATCCTAGCCTTAATGATAACCCTAACCCTAACTCTAGCCCTAACACTAATACTAACCCTTGCCATAGCCCTAAACCTAGCCCAAACCACATCCCTTACCCTAATCATAAGCCTCACTCTAACCCTCACACTTTTCATCACAATTGTCCTATCCTTAGCCCTAGCTTTAACACTAGATGGAAACCTAACTTTAAATCTAACCCTAACTCGATGCCTAAGCCTAAAAATTGCCCAAATCCTGATGGTAATTCTAAAACTAGATCTAACCCTATCCCTAACCCTAACCCTAGCCATAATTTAGCCATATGCCTAAACCTAACTCTAACCCTACCCCTAAGAATAACTCTATCTTTCACACTGGCCCTATCACTCATTCTAATTTTATCCATTCTCATAAACCTAACCCTATCCCAAATTGTAGTCCTAACCCTTGCCCTATCCTTAGCCCTAGCACTAAACCTAGATAAAAACCTAACTCTAAATTTAACCCTAAACCGATGCCTAAGCCTAAATCTAAGACTAGCCCTAACCTTAACACTAATCCTAAAAATTTCACTAACCCTAATCCTAGTCTTAAAACCAAACCGAGCCAAAGCTCTAACCATAACCATTAACCTAAACCAAGCCCCAACCCTACACCTAGCCCTAACCAAGCCCTAATTCAAATTTTAAACCAAACCCTAAAACTAACCCTCTTCCTTACACTAACCATAACACTAACCCGAGGTCTAAACATCACCCTAAACCTAAACCTAAACCTAACAGTAAACCTAGCCCTAAAGAACTAAAATTAGCCATAAGCATAACCCTAGTACTTACATTAGCCATAAACCTAACCCTAGCACTAACTTAACCCAAAACCTAGCCCTAATCATAACCATAACCATAGCCCTAAACTGATTTCTAACTCTATCCATTACCATAACCATAACCCTAAACCTACTGTTAATTCAAGCCCTAACTTTAAACCTTAACCTATCCCAAACCTAACCTAGAACTTGACCCTAATAATACCCCTAGCTCTAAACCTGATGCTAACCCTAATCTTAACACTTACACTAGACGTACCCATAATCCTTATCCTAAAATATTTTTAACCATAATTCTGGACCTGAAATTAGCCCTAGCACTAATCCTAGCCCTAACCTTAAAAAAATTCCTAGCCCTCATCCTAACCCTAAACCTAGGCTTAATCATAACCCTAACCCTAACCATAGCCTAAACCTAATTATAACCCTCACCCTACCTCTAAACCTAGCTATAAAGCCATCCATTACCACAAATTTACCCGAATGCTAAACCTAAACTCTAAACGCTAACTCTAAACTGTAACCCTAACCCTAACTCTAGGCTTAAACAAAACACTAAACCTAGCCCTAATGCTAGCCCTAATTTAGCCCTATCTCTAACCCTAACCCTAACCCTAGCCCTAAGGCTAACTCTCGCCCTAGCCCTATCCCTAGTTCTAACCCTATCGCTCACCATAACCCTAAACCTAGCCATAACGCTTGCCCTATCCTTAGTTCTAGCCCTCACCCTAGGTCTAACCCTAATCCCAAATTTAACCCTAACACTAAGCCTAAGCCTAACACTAACACTAGCTCTAACCCTAACCATAGGACTAAAACAAAACCGAGTGTTAGCCCTGACTCTAAACCTTAACTTAAACCAAACCCTAACACTACTACTAGACCTAACCCTAGCCCTAGTTCGAGTCCTAACAAAAACCTTAAAACCAACCCTGATGCTGACTCATATCCTAACACCGTTGCTTTATACACCACCCTCACTTTAAATTGAACCCTAACGGTAACTCTAGCCCTAATTCGCGTTCTAACTCTAACCCTAAAACTAAGCCCGAACACGACTCCCATTCTAACACGAACCCTAGCTAAAAATATCACCCTAACCTTAAACCTAATCTTAACACTAAACCTAACCCATACCCTAACACTAAAACTAACAATAATGGTAACCCTCACTCTTACATTAGCCATTGCCCTAACCCTAGCCCTAAACCTAACACAAAACCAAGTCTAACCTGAGGTTTAACCCTAACTCTAACCATAACAAACCTCTAAACCAATCCTTTACTTAAGCAAAACCTTAAACCTAAGGGTAACCCTAGACCTATCCCTAATCCTTAGGCTGACCAAAACACTAACCTTATTAATAGCCCTTACCCTTGCCCTCATTCTAGATCTAAACCTATCCAAAACCCTAACACTAACCCTGACCCTTCTACTGACCTTACCTTTAATATTAGGTCTAATCCTAACCATAACCCTAAATCAAAACCTACTGTAATCCTATCCCTAGACCTAATCCTGAACCTAACATTGAGCCTAGCCCTAACCATAGCTCAGAACCTAACCATTACACTAAACATAACCTTAACCTAACCCTAGTTCTAAACCTCACCCTAACCCTAAATCAAGACATAATTCTAACCATAATTCTTGCCCTAAACTTAAGTCTAGCTGTGTCATTAACCTAAACATAACCCTTAGCCTAATATTAACCCTAGGCCTAACCCTAAACATATCACTATTCCCAAACTTATCAATTACCCTAAACCTACCCTGAACCCTAGACCTAATACAATCATTACCCTAACCCTAACACTGACACTGACCCTAATAATTCCTCTAGCTCTAAACCTCACTCTTACCCTATACCTAACCCTTACACTAGACCTAGCCATAAAACTAACCCCAAAACTATCACAAAGAATAAACCTAGGCCTGATATTAGCCCTAGTCATGATACTAGCCCTAAACCTAACACAAACCCTAGCCCTTATCCTAGCCCTAAACATAGCTTTAATTATAACCCTAACCATAACCCTAGGCCTAACTCTAACACCACACCTAGCCCTAATCTTAGATCTAATTTAGCCCTATTACTAAACTTAACCCTAACCCTAGCCCAAAGACTAACTTTAACTATCATCTTAGTCCTAACCGTAGTTCTAACCCTTTACTGGAACCCTAATCCTAGCCCAAACCATAGGTCTAACAGTAACCCTATTCATAGCCCTAGAAGCAACCCTAGATCCAACCCTAACTATAAATCTAACAAAAAACCTTAGCCTAAATATAAACTTAACACTAGCCTCTAACCCTAAGGCTAATCCTAAAACTAGCTCTAACCCTAGCCCTAAAACAAAACCAAGCCATAGACCTAACACTAACCCTTAATAAAAACTAAGCCCTAACCCTACACTTAGTCATAACTCTATCCATAATTTGAGTTCTAAGCCAAACTCTAAAACTCACCCTGACCTTGACTCTGACCTTAACACTAACCCTAGCTGTAAACATCACCCTAACCCTATACCTAAACATAACAATGGACCTAGCCCTAACCCTAACCCTAAAATTAGCCCTAATCACAACCCAGGTATTTACATTAGCCATCACCCTAAACCTATCCTTAACTTAACACAAAACCTAGCTTTATTCCAAGCTATATCCCTAGATTTACCCCTAACCTAACTCATCACCAATCGTAACTATAACCCTAGCTGGAACCCTCGATTTAACCCTAACACTGACCCTAAGCCTAACCCTATCAATAATTGTAACAATAACCCTAGCTGTACCCCTATCTCTAACCCTATCAATTACCCCAACCATAACCCTATCCCTAATGCTAAACCTGGACCTAAACCTAACTATATCACTAATCCTAACCGTATCCATTACCCAAACCTAACCTGAAACCTAAACCTAATACTATCTTTACCTTAATCCTAACTCTAATGCTAATTCGAGCCCTAACATTAAACCTTAACCTATCCAAAACACTAATCATGACCCTGACCCTAAGAATACCCTTAGCTCTAAAACTGAACATAACCATAAACCTAACCCTAAACCTAAAACTATTTTTAACCATAACACTAGACCTGAAATTATCTCTAGCCATAATCCTGGCGCTAAACCTAGGCTTAATCCTAGCCTGAACCATAACCCGAGCCTTAACCCTAGTTCTATTCCTTATCCTAGCCCTAAACCTACATATAACCTCATCCTGTACCCCAAAACTAACCATAACACTAAACCTAACCCTAACCCTCACCCTAAACCTAGGCCTAACACAAAGCCTAGTGCTAATCTTAACCTTTATTTAAACCTAACCTAACCCTAAACCTAGCCATAAGACTCACTCTAACTCTTGCCCTAGCCCTAGCCCTAGTTCTATCCTTAGCCTTAATCCTAATCCTAGATATAAGCCTAGGTCTAAATCTAAACCTTACTCTAAATTTAACTCTAAAATAAGCCTAAACCAAACCCTAACACTACCCCTAACCATAATGCTAATCCTAAAACGTGCCCTAGCCCTAGCCCTAGCCATAAACCAAAACCAAGCCATAGCCCTAATATTAACCCTTAACCTAAATCAAACCCTAACTCTACAAGTAACCCTAAAACTAACTATAAAACTAACCCTGACCCTGACACTGACACTAACACTAATCCTAGCTCTAAACACCACCCTAACCTAAAATTAACCTTAACATTATATCTAGTCTCAACCTAACCCTAAAACTAGCCTTAATCATAACCCTAGTTCATACATTAGTCATTGTCCTAACCATACCCCTAACACTAACACAAATTCTACACCTAATCCGAGCCCTAACATTAGCTTTAACCATAATACTAGCCCTAACTCTAACACTAACACTATCCCTAACCCTAACTCTAACCCTATTCCTTACATAAGCCAAACCCTAAACCAAATGCTAACCCTAATCTTAATTCTAATACTTAGCCTAACTTAAACTCTAACCATAATACTAGTCTTAACCCTAGCCCTCATTCTACCTCTAAACCTATCCCTGACCCTCATCTGACCCTAACAATAACCCTAGGTCTAAACGTGACCCCAACCATAAACCAAACCCTAACACTAGCCCTACTGGTAAGCCTATACATGTACGTAAGCCTAACACTAGACCTAGACCCAAAGTTAATCCTAAATATACCTATAACTCTAGCAAGAGACCTAAACAAAAACCTAGCCCTAGCACTAACAATAACACTTAACCTAAATCGAACACTTACCATACACCTAGACCTAAACCTAGTCCTAAATATGGCTCTAATCCTAACCCTATCCTAAATACTGACCCTAATTCTAACACTGAACCTAGCTTTAAACATGACACTAACTCACAATCTAGACCTAACACTAGACCTAGCCATAACCCTAACCCTAAAACTAGCCCTAAACATAACCCGAGCTCTTACATTAACTATAGTCCTAACCCTAGCCCTAAACATAAAATAAAACCTAGCCCTAAATCTAGGCCTAAACTTAGCTATAAGCACAACCCATAGCCTAACCCTAGCCTTAAACCTATCCCTAACCTAAGCCTCACCTTAAACGTAACCCTAGCTCAAAGCCTAACCTTTACACTACACATAACCCTAGCTCAATCATAAACCCTATCTAAACTATTTCATCCCCAAATGGAAACTTTAACCTATCTCAAACCCTAACTCAGACCTTGACCCTAATAATACCCCTAGCTCAACACTTGACCATAACCCAACACCTAACCCTTAGCCTAGACTTAGCCATAAACCTAAACCTAAAACTATCTTTAACCATAATTCTGGACCTTAAATTAGCCCTAGCCCTAATCCCAGACCTAACCCTATAAACACAACTAGCCCTCATTCTTGTCTTAAACCTAGCCTTAATCATAACCCTATATCTAGCCCTACACCTTACCCTAATTCTAACGCTCACCCTACCTCTAAACCTACCTATAATGTCATCTCTTACCCTAAATTTAAAACTAACCCTAACCCTAACCTTAGGCTTTAGCTAAACACAAAACCTAGCAGTAATCTTGGCCCTAATTTAGCTCTATCTATAACCCTATCCTAACCCTAGCCGTAAGACTAAGTCTAACTCTTGCCCAAGCCCTAGCCCTAGTTCTATCCGTATCTGCTACCATAAACATAACACTAGCACTAACACTTGCCCGAAAGTGAGTCCCAACCCTAATCATAACTCTAAATCTAATCTTAAACCTAAGCCTAAGCATAACATTAACACTAGCCCTAACCTTAATGATAATCAGAAAACTAGACCTAACCCTAAACCTAGCAGTAAACCAAAACAGAGCAATAGCCCTAAACCTAATCCTTAACTTAAACCAAACACTAATACTTCACCTAGACCTAAACCTAGCCCTAATTCGAGTCCTAAGCCTCACCCTAAAACTAATCCTGACCCACTCACCCTAGTTATAAACACTGCCCAAAACTCAAACCGAACACTAACATTAACAATAGCCCTAATTTGACTCTTAACACTAACCCTAAAACTAACCCTGACCCTGACTCCTATCCTAACAAGAACTGTAGCTATAAATATCACCCTAACCTAAAACCTAACACTAGCACTCAAACTACACCTTACCCTAACCCTAAATTAACCCTAATGGTAACCCTAGTTCTTATATTAGCCGTTGCCCTAATTATAGCCCTAAAACTAACACAAAACTAGCCCTAAACCGAGCCCTAAACCTGGCTTTAACTCTAACTCTAACCCTAACAATAGCCCTAACCCTAGATATAAATCAGTCCCTTACCGTAAGTGAAATCCTAAACCAAAGAGTAACCCTAGACCTATCTCTAGTCTTTAGACAAACCAAAACCCTAACCCTATTGGTAGTCCTAACCCTAGCCTTTGTTTTATCTCTAACACCATCCCAAACCCTAACCCTCACCCTGATCCTTATTCTCACCCTAACACTTAACCTAGGTCTAATCCTAACACCAACCCTAGCCCAAAATTTACCATAATCCTATCCCTAGACCTAATTTTAAACCTAACTCTCAGCCTAAAACTAACCATAGCTCAGAACCTAACCCTTATTCTAAACAAAACCCTAAACCTAATCCTAGTACTAACCCTCACCTTAACCCTAACACAAGACCTAATTTTAACCATAACCATAGCCCTAACCTTAACTCTAACTGTATCCATTACCCTAAACATAACCCTTACCATAATTCTAACCCTAGGCTTAACCTTAACCCTATCGCTTTCCCCAAACCTATCAATTAGCCTAATCTACCATGAACCCTAAACCTAATCCAATTATTACACTAACCCTAAACCGAATGCTAATTCAAGCCTCAACCCTAAACTCAAACATAAACCAAACCCTAATACAAACCTTGACCCTAATAATTCTCCTAGCTATAAACCTGATTCTTACCCTACCTAACACTTACACTAGACCTAGCCATAAAACTAACCCTAAATCTATTCCTAAACTTAACCCTAGAAGTGATATTAACCCTAGACATAATCCTAGCTCTAACCCTAAAACAAACCCTAGCCCTTATCCTAGCCCTAAACATAGCCTTAAATTTATCCCTAACCAAAACCCTAGGCCTAAACCTAACACTATCCCTAGCACTAATCTTAGCCCTAATTTAGCCCTATCCCTAACCCTAACCCTAATCCACCCCAAAGACTAACTCTAACTCTCTCACCCTAACCCTAGTTCCAACCATATCCCTTACTAGAACCCTAATCCTAGCCCTAACCCTTGGTCTAACCCTAGCCCTATTCATCGCCCTGGCCATAACACTAGATCTAACGCTAACTCTAAATCTAACCCTAAACCTAAGCCTAAACCTAAACATAACACTAGCCCTAATGCTAATGCTAATCCTAAAATTAGCCCTAACACTAGCCATAGCCCTAAAACAGAACCAAGCCATAGCCATAACCCAAACCCTTATCCTAAACCAAACCCTAACCCTACACCTAGCCCTAACCATATCCTAATTCTACTCCTAATCCTAACCCGAAAACTAACCCTGATCCTGACTCTTACTCTAACCCTAACCCTGGCTCTAAACATTGTCATCACCCTAAACCTCAACCTAACACTAGACGTAGCCCTAACCATAACCCTATAACTAGCGCTAATCATAACCCTACTTCATACATTAGCCATAGCCTTGATCCTAGCCCAAACCTAACCAAAACCTAGCTTTTTAACCAAGTAGTAAACCTAACTTTAACCCTAAACTTAAACCTAAGCCTAACCCCAAACTATCCATAATCCTATACATAACCCTAGCCCTAACATTTGGTTTAAACCTATCCATTAGCCTAACAATAACCCTAACTCTTAAGTTAACCCTAGGCCTAACCCTAACCCTATCCATTTCACTAAACCAAACCTAAACCCTAAAACCAATGCTGTCATTACCCTAAACCGAAACCCTAACCTAACACAAACCCTAAACCTGACCCTGACCCTAAATATAACCCTACATATAAACATGAATCTTACCCTAAACTTAATCCTTACACTGGACGAAGCCATAAACATAACACTAAATCTAGCCCTAACTATAAACCTAGACCTGACATTAGCCCTAGCCATAATAATATCTCTAACCATAACACAAACACTAAACCTCATCCTAGCCATAAACCTAGACTTAATCATAACCCTAACCCTAACTCTAACCCTAACCCTAATACTAACCCTTTCCATAGCCCTAAACCTAGCCAAAAGCACATCCCTTACCCTAATCATAAGCCTAACTCTAACCCTCACCCTTTTCATCACAATTGCCCTATCCTTAGCCCTGGCTTTAACACTAGTTTGAAACCTAACTTTAAATGTAACCCTTACTCGATGCCTAAGCCTTAAACTAGACATAACCCTGATGCTAATTTTAAAACTAGCTCTAATCCTATCCCTAAGCCTAACCTAGCCATAATTTAGCCCTATCCCTAACCCTAACACTAACCCTAGCCCTAAGAATAACTCTAACTTTCACAATGGCCCTATCACTCATTCTAATCCTATCCCTTCCCATAGACCTAACCCTATCCCAAATTCTAGTCCTAACCCTTGCCTTACCATTAGCCCTAGCAGTAACCTTAGATAAAAACCTAACTCTAAATTTAACCTAAACCAATCCGTTACTTAAGCAAAACCTTAAACCTAAAGGTAACCCTAGACCTATCCCTAATCCTTAGGCTAACCACAACACTAACCTTATTAATAGCCCTTACCCTTGCCCTTATTCTATATCTAAACCCATGAAAAACCCTAACACTAACGCTGACCCTTCTACTGACATTACCATTAATCTTAGGTCTAATCCTAATCATAACCCTAAACCAAGACCTACTGTAATCCTATTCCTAGACCTAATCCTGAACCTAACACTGAGACTAGCTCTAACCATAGCTCAGAACCTAACCATTACACTAAACATAACCTTAACCTAACCCTAGTTCTAAACCTCAACCTAAACCTAAATCAAGACCTAATTCTAAACATAGCATGTGCCCTAAACTTATGTCTAACTGTACATTAACCTAAACATAATCCTTGCCCTAATGTTAACCCTAGGCCTAACCCTAAATGTTTCACTATCCCAATACTTATCAATTACCCTAAACCTACCCTGAACCCTAGACCTAATACAATCATTACTCTAACCCTAACTCTAATGATAATTTGAGCTCTACCCCTTAACTCAAACCTAAGCCTAACCCTAACACTGATACAGACCCTAATAATTCCCCTAGTTTTAAACCTCACTCTTACCCTATACCTATCCCTTAAACTAGACCTAACCATAAAACTAACCCCAAAACTATACCTAAGAATAAACCTAGGACTGATATTAGTCATGATACTAGCCCTAATCCTAACACAAACCCTAGACCTTATCCTAGCCCTAAACATAGCCTTAATTATAACCCTAACCATAAGCCTAGGCCTAACTCTAACATTACCCCTAGCCCTAATCTTAGATCTAATTTAGCCCAATCCCTAACCTTAACCGTAACCCTATCCCAAAGACTAACTCTAACTATCACCTTAGTCCTAAACCTAGTTGTAACCCTATACATTACTGGAACCCTAATCCCAACCGAAACCATAGGTCTAACACTAGCCCTATTCATAGCCCTAGCAGCAACCCTAGATCTAACCCTAACTCTAAATCTAATAATAAACCTTAGCCTAATCCTAAACCTAACACTAACCCTAACCCTAAGTCTAATTCTAACACAAGCTCTAAACCTAGCCCTAAAACAAAACCAAGCCATAGAACTAACACTAACCCTTAATAAAAACTAAGCACTAACCTTACACTTAGCCATAACTCTATCCATCATTCGAGTTCTAAGCCAAACCCTTAAACTAACCCTGACCCTGATTCTGACCTTAAAACTATCCCTAGCTCTAAACATAACCCTTACCCTATATCTAAACATAACAATGGACCTAGCCCTAACCCTAAACCTAAAATCAGCCCTAATCACAACCCAGGTATTTACATTAGCCATCACCCTAAACCTATCCTTAACTTAACCCAAAACCTAGCCTTATTCCGAGCTATATCCCTAGATTTACCCCTAACCCTTACCCTATCATTAATCGTAACTATAACCCTAGCTGTAACCCTAAATTTAATCCTAACCCTAACCCTAAGCCTATCCCTATCAATAACTGTAACTATAACCCTAGCTGTACCCCTATCTCTAACCCTATCCATTACCCTAACCATAATCCTATCCGTAATGCTAAACCTGGACCTAAACCTAACTGTATCACTAATCTTAACCGTATCCATTACCCAAACCTAACCTGAAACCTAAACATAACACTATCTTTACCCTAATCCTAACTCTAATGCTAATTCGAGCCCTATCATTAAACCTTAACCAATCCAAAACACTAATTATGACCCTGACCCTAAGAGTACCCTTAGCTCTAATCCTGAACCAACCATAAACCTAACCCTTACACTAGACGTAGCCATAAACCTAAACCTAAAACTATTTTTAACCATAACATTAAACATGAAATTAGCTCTAGCCATAATCCTAGCACTAAACTTAGACTTAATCCTAGGCTGAACCATAACCCGAGCCCTAACATTAGTGCTATTCCTCATTCTAGCCCTAAACCTACATATAACCTCTTCCTATACCCTAAACGTACCATAACCCTAAGCCTAACCCTAACCCTCACCCTAAACTTAGGCCTAACACAAAGCCTAGTGCTAAAATCCTAGCCTTTATTTAATCCTAACCGAACCCTAAACCTAGCCATAAGACTAACTCTAACTCTTGCCCTAGCCCTAGCCCTAGTTCTACCCTTAGCCTTAATCATAATCCTAGATCTAAGCCTAAGTCTAAATCTAAACCTAACTCTAAATAAGCCTAAACCAAACCCTAACACAACCCCTAACCATAATGCTAATCCTAAATCATGCTCTAGCCCTAGCCCTAGCCATAAACCAAAACCAAGCCATAGCCCTAATCTTAACCCTTAACCTAAATCAAAGCCTAACCCTACAAGTAACAATAAAACTAACTTTAAATCTAACCCTGACCCTGACACTGACCCTAACACTAATCCTAGATCTAAACACCACCTTAACCTAAAATTAACCTTAACACTATATCTAGCCTTAACCTAACCCTGAAACTAGCATTAATCATAACCCTAATTCAAACATTAGTCATTGTCCTACCGTAGCCCTAACCTTAACACAAATTCTACACATAATCCGAGCCCTAACCTTAGCTTTAACCATAATACTAGCCCAAACACTAACCCTAACTCTAGCCCTAACCCTAACTCTAACCCTATTCCTTACACTAAGCCAAACCCTAACCCAAATCTAACCCTAATCTTAATTCTAATCTTTAGCCTAACTTAAACTCTAACCATAATACTAGTCTTAACCCTAGCCCTCATTCTACCTCTATACCTAACCCTGACCCTCATCTGACCCTAACAGTAACCCTAGGTCTAAACCTGACCCTAACCCTAAACCAAACCCTAACACTAGCTCTACTGTTAAGCCTATACATATACATAAGCCTAACACTAGACTTTGACCCAAAGTTAATCCTAAATATAGCTATAACTGTACCCTAGACCTAAACAAAAACCTAGCACTAGCACTAACAATAACCCTTAGCCTAAACTGAACACTTACCCTACACCTAGACCTAACCCTAGTTCTAATTCTGGCTCTAACACTAAACCTAACACTATCCCAAATACTGACCCTAATTCTAACACTGAACCAAGCATTAAACATGACACTAACTCACAACCTAGACCTAACACCAACCTAGCCATAACCCTAACCTTAAAACTAGCCCTAAACATAACCCTACCTCTTACAGTAAATATGGTCCTATACCTAGCCCTAAACATAACATAAAACCTAGCCCTAAACCTAGGCCTAAAATTAGCTCTAAGCATAACACTTAGCCTAACCCTAGCCCTAAACCTAGCCCTAACCTAAGCCTCACCTTAGACCTAACCCTAGCTCAAAGCCTAATCTTTACACTAAACATAACCCTAGCTCTATCATAAACCCTAACCTTAACCCTAGCCCTAATCCTAACATTAAACCTGGTATGAAATTTAGCTCTAAACATATCCATTACCCTAACCCTAACCCTAATTAAAACCCCATCTCTATCACTAAACCTAACTCTAACCATAAATGTAAACCTAGACCAAACCTAAACCTAACCCTCGCCTTAGCCCTAACCCTAGCTCAAACACTAACCCTTACCCTAACTTAACTTTAATCCTTACCCTAAACTTAACACTTGCCCTAACCTTAAAACTTACCCTAAATCACACCCTAACCCTATCCCTAAACCAGCCCTAATCCTAGAGTTAATCCAAACCACAACCTCACCCTAACCCTAGCTCTACACCTCACCATTACACTAAACATAACACTAACCCTAATGGTAACCCTAACCCGATTGCTAAACCTAACTCATCCTTTACCCTAAACATTAACTGAAAACTAAACTAAGCCTTATCCATTACCCTAATCCTAAACCTAATCCTCATGCTAATTCAAGCCATAACCCTAAAACTTTAGCTAAACCAAATGATAACTCTGACCCTGTTCCTGACCCTAATAATAACCCTAGCCCTAAAGCTGACCTTTAACCTAAACCTAACTCTTGCACTAGACCTAACCATAACCTAACCCTAAAACTAGTTTTAACATTAACCCTAGACCTGATATTAGCCCTAGACCCGGTCCTAGCCATAACCCTAACAGAAACCCTAGACCTTAACCTAGCCCTAAACGTAGACTTAATCCTAAACTGAAATATAACCTTAGGCCTAATCTTAAATCTAAAACTCACCCTATACCTAAAGCTAGCTACAACCTCACCCATTAAAACCTTTGGTTTCAACCTATCCATTAGCCTAACAATAACCCTAACTCTTAAGTTAACCCTAGGCCTAACCCTAACCCTATCCATTTCACTAAACCAAACCTAAACCCTAAAACCAATGCTGTCATTACCCTAAACCGAAACCCTAACCTAACACAAACCCTAAACCTGACCCTGACCCTAAATATAACCCTAGATATAAACATGAATCTTACCCTAAACTTAATCCTTACACTGGACGAAGCCATAAACATAACACTAAATCTAGCCCTAACTATAAACCTAGACCTGACATTAGCACTAGCCATAATAATATCTCTAACCATAACACAAACACTAAACCTCATCCTAGCCATAAACCTAGCCTTAATCATAACCCTAACCCTAACTCTAACCCTAACCCTAATACTAACCCTTTCCATAGCCCTAAACCTAGCCAAAAGCACATCCCTTACCCTAATCATAAGCCTAACTCTAACCCTCACCCTTTTCATCACAATTGCCCTATCCTTAGCCCTGGCTTTAACACTAGATTGAAACCTAACTTTAAATGTAACCCTTACTCGATCCCTAAGCCTAAAACTAGACCTAACCCTGATGCTAATTCAAAAACTAGCTCTAACCCTATCCCTAAGCCTAACCTAGCCATAACTTAGCCCTATCCCTAACCCTAAACCTAACCCTAGCCCTAAGAATAAATCTAACTTTCACAATGGCCCTATCACTCATTCTAATCCTATCCCTTCCCATAGACCTAACCCTATCCCAAATTCTAGTCCTAACCCTTGCCTTACCATTAGCCCTAGCAGTAACCTTAGATAAAAACCTAACTCTAAATTTAACCTAAACCAATCCGTTACTTAAGCAAAACCTTAAACCTAAAGGTAACCCTAGACCTATCCCTAATCCTTAGGCTAACCACAACACTAACCTTATTAATAGCCCTTACCCTTGCCCTTATTCTATATCTAAACCCATGAAAAACCCTAACACTAACGCTGACCCTTCTACTGACATTACCATTAATCTTAGGTCTAATCCTAATCATAACCCTAAACCAAGACCTACTGTAATCCTATTCCTAGACCTAATCCTGAACCTAACACTGAGCCTAGCCCTAACCATAGCTCAGAACCTAACCCTTACACTAAACATAACCTTATACTAACCCTAGTTCTAAACCTCACACTAACCCTAAATCAAGACCTAATTCTAAACATAATATGTGCCCTAACCTTATGTCTAACTGTATCATTAACATAAACATAATCCTTGCCCTAATGTTAACCCTAGGCCTAACCCTAAATGTTTCACTATCCCAATACTTATCAATTACCCTAAACCTACCCTGAACCCTAGACCTAATACAATCATTACCCTAACCCTAACTCTAATGATAATTCAAGCTCTACCCCTAAACTCAAACCTAAACCTAACCCTAACACTGACACAGACCCTAATAATTCCCCTAGTTTTAAACCTCACTCATACCCTATACCTAACCCTTAAACTAGACCTAGCCATAAAACTAACACCAAAACTATCCCTAAGCATAAAACTAGGACTGATATTAGTCATGATACTAACCCTAACCCTAACACAAACCCTAGCCCTTATCCTAGCCCTAAACATAGCCTTAATTGTAACCCTAACCATAAGCCTAGGCCTAACTCTAACATTACCCCTAGCCCTAATCTTAGATCTAATTTAGCCCAATCCCTAACCTTAACCGTAACCCTATCCCAAAGACTAACTCTAACTATCACCATAGTACTAATCCTAGTTGTAACCCTATACTTTACTGGAACCCTAATCCTAGCCCAAACCATAGGTCTAACACTAGCCCTATTCATAGCCCTAGCAGCAACCCTAGATCTAACCCTAACTCTAAATCTAATAAATAACCTTAGCCTAAACCTAAACCTAACACTAGCCCTCACCCTAAGGCTAATTCTAAAACTAGCTCTAACCCTAGCCCTAAAACAAAACCAAGCCATAGACCTAACCCTAACCCTTAATAAAAACTAAGCACTAACCTTACACTTAGCCATAACTCTATCCATCATTCGAGTTCTAAGCCAAACCCTAAAACTAACCCTGACCCTGATTCTGACCTTAACACTAACCTTAGCTCTAAACATAACCCTTACCCTATACCTAAACATAACAATGGACCTAGCCCTAACCCTAATCCTAAAATCAGCCCTAATCAGAACCCAGGTATTTACATTAGCCATCAACCTAAACCTAGCCTTAACTTAACACAAAACCTAGCCTTATTCCAAGCTATATCCCTAGATTTACCCCTAACCCTTACCCTATCACTAATCGTAACTATAACCCTAGCTTTAACCCTAAATTTAACCCTAATCCTAAGCCTAACCCTATCAATAATCATAACAATAACCCTAGGTGTACCCCTATCTCTAACCATATCCATTACCCTAACCATAACCCTATCCCTAATGGTAAACCTGGGCCTAAAACTAACCATATCAGTAATCATAACCCTATCCATTACCCTAAACCTAAGCTGAAACCTAAACCTAACACTATCTTTACCCTAATCCTAACTCTAATGCTAATTCGAGCCCTAACATTAAACCTTAACCAATCCAAAACAATAGTCATGACCCTGACCCTAAGAGTACCCTTAGCTCTAAACCTGAACCTAACCATAAACCTAAACCTTACACTAGATGTAGCCATAAACCTAAACATAAAACTATTTTAACCATAACACTAAACTTGAAATTATCTCTAGCCATAATCCTAGCACTAAACTTAGACTTAATCCTAGATTGAACCATAACCCGAGCCATAACCCTAGTTCTATTCCTCATCCTAGCCCTAAACCTACATATAACTTCATCCTATATCCTAAACTAACAATAACCCTAAACCTAACCCTAACCCTCACCCTAAACCCAGGCCTAACACAAAGCCTAGTGCTAATCCTAGCCTTTATTTAATCCTAACCTAACCCTAAACCTAGCCATAAGACTAACTCTAACTCTTTCTATAGGCCCAGCCCTAGTTCTATCCTTAGCCTTAATCCTAATCCTAGATCTAAGCCTAAGTCTAAATCTAAATCTAACTCTTAAATTTAACTCTAAAATAAGCCTAAAGCAAACCCTAACACTACCCCTAACCATAATGCTAATCCTAAAACGTGCCCTAGCCATAGCCCTAGCCATAAACCAAAACCAAGCCATAGCCCTAATCTTAACCCTTAACCTCAATCAAACCCTAACTCTACAAGTAACTCTAAAACTAACTTTAAAACTAACCCTGACCCTGACACTGACCCTAACACTAATCCTAGCTCTAAACACCACCCTAACCTAAAATTAACCTTAACACTATATCTAGCCTTAACCTAACCCTGAAACTAGCCTTAATCATAACCCTAGTTCAAACATTAGTCATTGTCCTACCATAGCCCTAATCCTAACACAAACTCTACACCTAATTCGAGCCCTAACCTTAGCTTTAACTGTAATACTAGCCCTAACACTAACCTGACACTAGCCTTAACCATATCTCTAACCCTATTCCTTAAACTAAGCCAAACCCTAACCCAAATCTAACCCTAAACTTAATTCTAATCCTTCGCCTAACTTAAATTCTAACCATAATACTAGTCTTAACCCTAGCCCTCATTCTACCTCTAAACCTAACCCTGACCCTCATCTGACCCTAAGAGTAACCCTAGGCCTAAACCTGACCCTAACCCTAAACCAAACCATAACACTAGCCCTAATGGTAAGCCTATACATGCACGTAAGCCTAACACTAGATCTAGACCCAAAGTTAATCCTAAATATAGCTATAACTCTAGCTCTAGACCTAAACAAAAACCTAGTACTAGCAGTAACAATAACCCTTAACCTAAACCGAACACTTACCATACACCTAGACCTAAACCTAGTCCTAATTCTGGCTGTAACCCTAACACTATCCCAAATACTGACTCTAATTCTAACACTGAACCTAGCTTTAAAATGACACTAACTCACAACCTAGACCTAACACTAGACCTAGCCATAACCCTAACCCTAAAATTAGCCTTAAACATAACCCGAGCTCTTACAATAACTATAGTCCTAAACCATTTCCGAAACCTAATCCTAACTCTAAACCTCACACTAACCTTGAACCTATCCCTAACTCAAGCCCTAATCCTAACCATAACCCTAGCCCTAACCCTTGGTCTAACCCTATAAATCACCCTAATGATACCATAATGCTAATGCTAACTCTTGGCCAAACCCTAAAACTATCACAAACCAAAACGATATCTATTACTCTAAACCTAACCTGAACCCTAATCCTAACCCTATCCATTACGCTAACCCTAACACTAACCTTAATGCTAATTTGAGCCCTAAAACTAAACCTTATCGTAACCCAAATCCGAAGCCTGACTATGACCCTAATTACATGCCTAACCCTAGTTCTAATTCTGGCTCTAACACTAAACCTAACACTATCCCAAATACTGACCCTAATTCTAACACTGAACCAAGCATTAAACATGACACTAACTCACAACCTAGACCTAACACCAACCTAGCCATAACCCTAACCTTAAAACTAGCCCTAAACATAACCCTACCTCTTACAGTAAATATGGTCCTATACCTAGCCCTAAACATAACATAAAACCTAGCCCTAAACCTAGGCCTAAAATTAGCTCTAAGCATAACACTTAGCCTAACCCTAGCCCTAAACCTAGCCCTAAACTAAGCCTCACCTTAGACCTAACCCTAGCTCAAAGCCTAATCTTTACACTAAACATAACCCTAGCTCTATCATAAACCCTAACCTTAACCCTAGCCCTAATCCTAACATTAAACCTGGTATGAAATTTAGCTCTAAACATATCCATTACCCTAACCCTAACCCTAATTAAAACCCCATCTCTATCACTAAACCTAACTCTAACCATAAATGTAAACCTAGACCAAACCTAAACCTAACCCTCGCCTTAGCCCTAACCCTAGCTCAAACACTAACCCTTAGCCTAACTTAACTATAATCCTTGCCCTAAAACTTAACACTTGCCCTAACACTAAAACTTACCCTAAATCACACCCTAACCCTATCCCTAACCCTATCCCTAATCCTAGAGTTAATCCAAACCATAACCTCACCCTAACCCTAGCTCTACACCTCGCCATTACACTAAACATAACACTAACCCTAATGGTAACCCTAACCCGATTGCTAAACCTAACTCATCCTTTACCCTAAACCTTAACTGAAACCTAAACTAAGCCTTATCCATTACTCTAATCCTAAACCTAAACCTAATGCTAATCCGAGCCATAACCCTAAAACTTTAGCTAAACCAAATGCTAACTCTGACCCTGTTCCTGACCCTAATAATAACCCTAGCCCTAAAGCTGACCTTTGACCTAAACCTAACTCTTACACTAGACCTAACCATAACTTAACCCTAAAACTATTTTTAACATTAACTCTAGACCTGATATTAGCCCTAGACCTGGTCCTAGCCATAACCCTAACAGAAACCCTAGACCTTAACCTCGCCCTAAACATAGACTTAATCCTAAACTGAAAAATAACCCTAGGACTAATCTTAATTCTAAAACTCACCCTATACTTAAAGCTAGCTATAACCCCACCCATTTCCCTAAACTATACCTTAACACCAATGCTAACCCTAACTCTAGCCCAACACCTTAGTCTAACCCTAACACTAACCCTAGCCTTAATACTAGCCCTATTGTAGTGCTGACCACAACATTAACCCTAGCCCTAATCCTAAGCCCTAATTTAGCTCTAACCCTATCCGTAAGTCTAACCCGAATCCTAGCCATAACTCTAACACTAACCCTAGTCCTAATCCTAGCCCCAATTTAGCCATAACCCTAGTTCTAACCCTAGCTCTAATCCTAGCCATAATTTAGCCCTATCCATAAACCTAACCCTAAGACGACTACTATGGCTAACTTTAATTCTCACCCTAACCGAATGCATAGTTCTAATCATATTCATTACCATAACCCTAAACCTCACCCTAACCCTAGCCCTAGCCCTACCGTAACCCTAGATCTAACACTAAATCTAAATGTAACCCTCACCCTAAGCCTAAACCTCAACCTAACTCTAGCCCTAACCCTGACACTAATCCATAATCTAGCTGTAACCATAGCCCTAGCCCTAAAACAAAACCAATGCATATCTCTAACTCTTAACTTGAACCAAACCCTAACCGTACAACTACTACTAACTTTAGCCATAATTTGAGTTCTAACCCTAACCCGAACACTAACCCTAAATCTGACACTAACCCTAACAATAACCCTTGCTCTAAACATCACCCTAAACCTAAACCTAACTGTAACACTAGAACAAGCCTTAACCCTAACCCTAAAACTAGCACTGATTGCAACACTAGTTCATACATTACCATAGCCATAATCTTAGCCCTAACCAACCCAAAACCAAGCCCTAATCCGAGCCTTAACGCTAGCTTTAAACCTAACCCTAAACCTAAACCTAACCCAGAACATATTCCTAAACTTTACCCTAAACCTAGCCAGAATTCTAATGATAAACCTAGCCCTATCACTAGCTCTAACCCTATCCATTACCCTAATCATAACCTTAAATCTAATGGTAACCCTAGGCCTAAACCTAAACTTATCCCTAACCCTAACCTATTTCATTAACCTAAACCTAACTTGAACCCTAAAAATAACCCTATCCTTACCCTAACCCTAATCCTAATGCTAATTCAAGCCTTAACCCTAAATATTAACCCAAACCTAAATCTGCCCCTTCCAATAATAATACACCAAGCTCTAACCCTGAACCTACCACTAAACCCAATCCTTATACTAGACCTAGCCACAAACCTAAACCTAAAACTATCCCTAGCCAAAATCCTAGTACTGACATTTGCCCTAGCCGTAACTCTATCCCTAAACTTAACAAAAAACAAACCTATAACCCTAAAACTTACCCTAGTCCTAATTCTATCCATAACCCTAGCACTTAATTTAGCCTAACCATATCAATTAAGCAAAATATTACCCTAATTATAATGATAACCCTAGGCCTAAATCCAACCTTATCCCTAACCATAACCTATCCATTATGCTAAATCTATCATAACACTAGGCAAACCCTAATGCTAGTTCGAGCCCTAAACATGAACCCTAACCTAAACAAAACCATAAACCTGAAGCTGACCCTAATAATACCCCTAGTTCTAAATTTGACCCCTACCTAAAACCTAACACTTACACTAAACATAGCCATAAACCTAACCCTAATCTTTAGCCTAATCCAAACTGTCACCCTATTACTAGTCCTAATCCTAGCCCTCATTCTAGCTCTAACCATAACCCAAACCCGAAACCTAACCCTGACACTTATCCTGACCCTAACAGTAACTGTATGTCTAAACCTGTACCTAACCATAAACCAAACCCTAACACTAGCACTAGCAATAAACCTATACCTAAACCTAACCCTAACACTAGCCCTAGACCTAAACCTAATCCTGACTCTAGCCATATCTCTAGCCCTAGACCTAAACAAACACCTAGCCCTAGCCCTAATGATAAACCTTAACCTAACACAAACACTAATCCTACCCCTAGACCTAACTCTAGTGATAATTCTGGGTTTCACCCTAACCCTAACTATAACCTGAACAATGACCCTGAACCTAACACTAACCCTAGCTCTAAACATCATGAAAATGGTAACCCTAACCCAAACACTTGATCTAGATGTAACACTTACCCAAAAAGTAGACCTAATCATAACCCTGGTTTATACATTAGTTGTAGGCCTAACACTAGTCACAACCTAACCCAAAACCTGACCCTAAGCCGAGTGCTAACCCTAGTTTTAACCCTAACCCTAAAACTACCCTTAATCCATACCCTAACCCTAGATCTAACCCTAGCTTTTACCCTATCCATTACCTTAAGCTAAACACTAAACCTAATGCTAACCCTAGTCCGAACCCTAATTCTTAGCCTAACCCAAACACTAACCCTATGACTAGGCCTAACCCTAACCTTAGTTCTAGCTCTAACCCTAACCAAAACCCAAACCCTGTCCCTGACACTTATTCTGACCCTAATACTAACAGCAGGTATAAACCTGACCCTAACCCGAAAATGAACCCTAACATTAGCCCTACCAGGAAACATATACTTAAACCTAAACCTAACACTAGCCCTACACTTAAACCTAATCCTAAATCTAGCCATATCTCTAGCCCTAGACCTAAACAAACACCTAGCCCTAGCCCTAATGATAAACCCTAACCTAACACAAACACTAATCCTACCCCAGACCTAACTCTAGTGATAATTCTGGGTTTCACCCTAACCCTAAATATAACCTGAACAATGACCCTGAACCTAACACTAACCCTAGCTCTAAACATCATGAAAACGGTAAGCCTAACTCAAACACTTGATCTAGATGTAACACTTACCCAAAAAGTAGACCTAATCATAACCCTGGTTTATACATTAGTTGTAGGCCTAACACTAGTCACAACCTAACCCAAAACCTGACCCTAAGCCGAGTGCTAACCCTAGTTTTAACCCTAACCCTAAAACTACCCTTAATCCATACCCTAACCCTAGATCTAACCCTAGCTTTTACCCTATCCATTACCTTAAGCTAAACACTAAACCTAATGCTAACCCTAGTCCGAACCCTAATTCTTAGCCTAACCCAAACACTAACCCTATGACTAGGCCTAACCCTAAACTTCGTTCCAGCTCTAACCCAAAAGAAAACCAAACCCTGTCCCTGACACTTGTTCTGACCCTAATACTAACAGCAGGTATAAACCTGACCCCTAACCCGAAAATGAACCCTAACATTAGCCCTACCAAGAATCATATACTTAAACCTAAACCTAACACTAGCCCTACACTTAAACCTAATCCTAAATCTAGCCATATCTCTAGCCCTAGGCCTGAACACCAACCTAGCCCTAGCCCTAACAATAACACTTAACCTAACCCAAACACTAACCCTACCCCTACACCTAACCCTAGTCCTAATTCTGGCACTAAACCCAACACTAACTCTAACCTGAACACTGGCCCTGACCCTAACATAATCCTAACTCCAAAGCTCACTCTAAACCAAACCTAATCCTAACACTAGACCTAGCCATAACCCTAAACCTAAAACTAGCCCTAATCATAACCCTAGCTCTTACATTACCCATGGCCCTAACCCTAGGCCTAAACTAGCCCAAAACCTAGCTGTAATTTTAGGCCTCAACATAGCCCTAAGTGTAACCCTAAACCTAACTCTAGCCCTAACCCTAACCCTAAGCCTCACTTTAGACCTAACCCTAGCTCAAAGCCTAACTTTTACGCTTAACATAACCCTAGCCTTATGCCAAACACAAACCTAACACTAGCTCTAAATCTAACATTAAACATAGCCCTAACATAGCTCTAATTATATCAAGTACTGTAACCCTAATCCTAATCATAACCATAAGCCTAGCCCTAAACCTAGCTCTAATTCTATCCACTACACTAAATACAATCCTAAACCTAATGCTAATCCTACTCTTAACCCTAACCCTATCGCAATCCCTGAACCTATCCATTGCCCTAAAACTAACCTGAACCCTAACCCTAAGCCTATTCATTACCCTAACCCTAATTCTAACCCTAAGGCTATTTCGAGCCCTAAACGTAAACATTAACCTAAACCAAACCTTAAGCCAAATACTTACCCTAATAATACACATAGCTTTAAACTTGACCCTTACCCTAAATCTAACCCTTACACTAGACCTAAACATAAACATAAGCCGAAGCCTATCTCTAATGTAACCCTAAACCTGACAATAGCCCTAGCCCTAATCCTAGCCCTAACACAAACACAAACACTAGCTCTTATTCTAGCCTAAAACTTAGCCTTAGTCATAACCCTAACCCTAATTCTAACCCTTTCCCTAGCCCTAAACTTAGTTATAACCCCAATGCTTACCCTAAACTTAACCCCGATCTTAACGTTAACATTAAACCTAGCCCTAACCTTAACCCTAGGAATAACCCTAACACTAACCCTAGCCCTAATCCTAAACCTAACTCTAATCCTAGCTTTAAGATTAACTATAACTCTCGCCCTAGCCCTAGACCTAATTCTAACACTATCACTTACCATAATCTTATTCCTAGCCATAGCCTAGAATAACCAAGCCCTAACCGTACAATTTGACGTAACCCTAGATCTAAACTTAACTCTAATTTTAAAACTAAACCTAACCCTAACAGTATCCCTAACCCTACTGCTAATCTTAAAAAAAAACTAGCTCTAACCATAGGCTGTGACCTAAAGCAAAACTGAGCCATAAAAATAACCCTAAACTTTTACCTAATCCAAACCATAAGCTTGTATCTAGCCCTAAACCTAGCCCTAATTTGAGTACTAATCTTAACCCTAAATCTACCCCTAACCTGTCTCTGACATTAACACTAACCCTACCTCTAAACATCACCCTAAACCTAAAACTTAACCTAACACTAGACCTGGTCCTAACCCTAATTCTAAAAGTAGTTCTAATCATAAACCTAGATTATACATTAGCTGTAACCTTAAACCTAATGCTAACACAAACCTAGCCCAAATCTAATACCTAACCCTAGCTTTCACCCTAAACCGAACCCTAACACCAGCCCTAACCCTAACCCGAACCCTAGCTCTAACACTATCTCTAAACTTATACTTTACCTAGGCAAACCCCAACCCTAATGCTAACCCTAGTCCTAAAACTAATCCTTTGTCTATCCCAAACCCTAACACTATTACTAGTCCTAACACTAGCACTCATTCTTGTTATAATCATAACACAAATTCTAACCCTAACCCTGACCCTCATTCTGACCCTGAAACTAAACCAAACCCTAACACTAGCCCTACCCATAACCCTATATCTAAACGTAACCCTAATATTAGCCCTAGATTAAACCTAATCATAAATCTAGCCAAATCATTAACCAAGACCTAAACAAAAACTAGCCCTAGCTCTAATGATAACCCTTAACCTAAGCCATACACTAACCTTACCTCTAGACCTAACCAATCCTAATTCTGGCTCTAGCCCTAACCCTAACACTAATCCAAACACAGACCCTGACACTAACACTAACCCTAGCTATAAAACTGACCCTAATCAAAACCTAAACCTAACACTAGACCTAGCCATAACCGTAAACCTAACCTTTCATTACCATAGCACTAAAACTAGCTCGAAACCTAACACAAAACCTAGCCCTAATCCTAGGCCTAAATCTAGCCCTAAGCATAACCCTAACCCTAACCTAACCTTATCCTTACCGTAAGCCTAACCCTCATGCTAACCCTAACCCTCGCCTTAGACCTAACCCTAGATAAAACCCAAAACTGAACCCTATACATAAGCCTAGTCCTATCCCTAATCCGAATCCTAATCCTAGCCCTAAATATAATGTTAACACTAGACCTAATACTATCTCTAAATTTATCCATTACCCTAAACAGAAACTTTACCCTAATGATAACCCTAGTTCTAATCCTAATTTTAAACCTAATCCTAAACCTAACCCTAAGCCTAACCCTCATTGTAGCCTTAACCTTAGATAAAACCCTAATCCTTACTCTAACACTAACCCTAGCCCAAACCCTAACACTAACCCTAAACATAAAACTACCCTTTATCCTCACTTGACATCTAACCCTATCCATTATCCTAACTCAAATGATAATCTTAGCTCTAACCTTAACACTAACCCTAAAGGTAAAACTACCCCTAAACCTAACCTGACATCTAATGCTATCCATTAATCTAACTCTAAAGATAACCTTTGCCCTAACCCTAAACTAAAACTAACCTTAACCGTAAATCTAACCCTAGACATAATCCTAAACCTAACCCTCACCCTCTCACTATCCCTAGCTCAAAACTTAACCTGTACCCTAATCCTAACCCAAACCCTAACCCTAGGCCTAGCCCTAACCCTAACTCTAGCCCTAATCCTATCCCAAAACCTAGCCCTAAACCTAGATCTAATGCTGTTCATTATGCTAACAATAACCTAACCCAAATGTAACCCTAGGCCTAGCCCTAACCCTATCACTAACCCTAACCCTACCATATACCCTAATCTTATCCTGAATCCTAAACCTAAACCTATCCATAAACCTAACCTTAAATCTAACCCTAATGCTAATTTGAGCCCTAACCCTAATAATTAACCTAACACAAACTTGAAACCTGACCCTTACCCTAAAAATACACCTTTATCTTTACCTGGGCCTTACCCTAAACCTAACATTAGACCTAAGTATGAACCTAACCCTATAACTATCCCTAGCCGTAACCCTGAATTTGACATTATCCATATCCCTAAAACTTGCCCTAACCCTAACACAAACCCTACCCCTCATCCTAACCCAAAATCTAGCCTTAATTCTAACACAAACCTAACCCTAGACCTAAACATAATTCTAATCATCGCTCTAGCCCTAAACCTTGACATAACACTAACCCTAAAACTGGCCCTAATTGTAACCCTAGTTCTTACATTAGCCGTAGCCATATAGCTAACACAAAACCTAGCCTAGACCTAATCCAAGCTCTAACCCTAGCTTTAACCCTAATCCTAAATCTAACTCTAGCCATTACCCTAAACCTAACACTAGGGCTAAACCTATCCCTTACCCTAAGCCAAACTATAACCCTAAATCTACCCTTGTCCTAAACATAATTCTTAGCTGAACCCAAAAACTAAATCTATTACTAGTCCTAACCATAATCCTTAATCTAGCTCTATCACTATCCCAAACACAAACGTTATCCCTCATTCTAGCCCTAAACCTAGCCTTATTACTAAATCAATCCATAACCCTAGTTCTAACCGAAATTCTAACCTTTGACCTAGCCCTAAAACTAGCTTTAACCCCATCCTTCCCCTAATCCTAACCCTATCCCTAAACCTAAACCTAAGCCTAAACTAGGAATAACCCTAATACAAACACTAATCATAACACAAATTCTAACCCTAACCCTGACCTTATTCTGACCCTGAACCTAAACCAAACCCTAACACTAGCCCTACCCATAACCCTATATCTAAACCTAACCCTAATAGTAGCCCTAGATTAAACCTAATCATAAATCTAGCCATATCATTAACCAAGACCTAAACAAAAACTAGCCCTAGCTCTAATGATAACCTGTAACCTAAGCCATACACTAATCTTACCTCTAGACCTAAC
This sequence comes from Marmota monax, assembly GCF_021218885.2. NCBI lineage: Eukaryota > Metazoa > Chordata > Mammalia > Rodentia > Sciuridae > Marmota > Marmota monax. The sequence continues at coordinate 146,603 of NW_026695140.1, read as the reverse complement.
CAATCCTAATTCTGGCTCTAGCCCTAACCCTAACACTAATCCAAACACAGACCCTGATTAGCCTAACCCTAATTTAGCCCTAAACCTAACCTAACCCTAGACCTAAAACTTACTCTAACTCTCGTCCTAGCCCTATTTCTAGTTCTAGCCCTATCTCTTATAAATAATCTTATAACTTGCCTATACCTTAGCCCTAACCCTAGCTCTAGCCCTAATCCTATATCAAACCCTAACTCTAAATCTAACCCTAACCCTAAGCTAAACCTCTCACTAACACAAGCCGTAACACTAATGCTAATCCTAAAACTAGCCCTAGCCCTAAAAAACAACCGAGCCATAGTCCTAACCCTAACCTTTAAGATAAACAAAACCCTTAGTCTACACGTAGCCCTAAATCTAGCTCTAATTTGAGTCCTATCCCTAACCCTAGAAGTAATACTAAACCTGACTCTGACCTTAACACTAACCCTAGCTCTACACATCACCCTATCCTTAAACCTAATCCTCACACTAGACCTCGCCCTAAACCTAACACTAAAACTAGCCCTAATCGTAATGCCAGTTCTTAAATTAGCCATAGTCCTAAACCTAACACAAAACCTAGCCCTAATCCAAGGCCTAACCCTAGTTTTAACCCTAATCCCAACCCTGGCTCTAACCCTAACCCTATCCCTAGTCCTAATCCTAGTTCTAACCCTATTTCTTACACTTAGTCAAACCCTCACCCTATTGCTACCCTAGTCGTAACCCTAATTCTATGCCTACCCCAAACCCTAACTCTATTACTACTCCTAATCCTAACCCTCATTGTAGCTCTAAACGTAACTCAAACCCTAACTATAACCCTGACCCTTATTCTGACCATAACACTAAACCTATGTTCAAACCTGAACCTAACCCTTATTCGAAAACTAACACTAGCCCTACCATTAACCCTAAAACTAAACCTAACAATAACACTAGCCCTAGACCTAAACCTAACCCTAAATATAGCCATTACCCTAGCCTTAGCCCTAACCATAACCCTTAACTTAAACCAAACACTAACTCTACCCCTAGATCTAACCCTAGTCCTCATTCTGGACCTAACCCTGAACCTAATCCTAACCTGAACCCTGACAATTACCCTAACAAAAACCCTAGGTCTAAACCTTATCCTATGCCAAAAACTAACCCTAACAGTAGATGAATTCTAAATATAGCCAAAACCATTACTCTTGCTCTTACATTACCCATATAGCTAACAGTAGCCCTTAACATCACACAAAACCCAGCCCGAATTACAGCCCTAAACCTAACCCTAAGCGTAACTCTAAACCTAAACTTAGCCCTAACCCTAACCTTAACCCTGGTTCTAGCCCTAACCCTAGCTCAAACACTAAGCCTTACCATAAAATAACCCTAGCCCAAACCCTAAACCTCACCCTAATTCTAGCCCTAATCCTAACTCAAACCGTAGCCCAAACCCTAGCTCTAATTCTATCCATTATGCTAACAATAACCCTAAATGTATTGCTACCCTAGCCCTTAACCTAACCGTAAATCTACCCTAGCCCAGACTGTAAACCTAACCCATTCCCTAGCCATAAACCTAGCTCAATCCCTAACCCTTACACTTAATCTAACCATAACACTAACCCAAGGTCAAATCCTAAACATAAACTCAGCCCTAATCCTAACCTTAACCCACGCCCTAACCCTAGCTTGAACCCTATCCATTACTCTAACCCTAAACTTAACCCTAATGATAACACTAGACCAAAAGCTAAACCTACCCTGACCCTAAACATAAACCTAAACCTAGAACTAACAGTGAACCTAACCTAACCCTAACCCTAAACCTAAGATAGCTCAAATGCTAACCCTAATCCTAAACCTAAACCTAACGCTAACCTAAACCTAAAACTATCTTTAACCTGACATCTAAATCTATGACCCTAACCCTAATGATAACCCTAGCCCTAACCGTTACAGTAACCATGACCATAACCCTAGACCAAGCCATGAATTAATCTTAGCCATAGCAAAATTCCTAGCTCAAACCCTGAACTGTACCCTAAACATAATCCTAAGTGTAACCCTCGCCCTAACCCTGACCCTAACGCTAACTCTAGACCTAATCCTAACCATTATCCTAGTCCTAACCCTAGGTCTAAACCTATAAATTACCCTAGTGATAACTATAACCCTAATGCTAACCCTAGGCCTAACCCTAAACCTATCACAAATCCTAACCATATCCATTACCTTAAACCGAACCTAAACCTAAACCTAACACTATCCATTAACCTAACCCTAATTCTAACTTTAATGCTAATTTGAGCCTTAACACTAAAACTTAACCTAACCCAAACCCAAAGCCTGACCCTGACCCTAATAATACCCCAGATCTTAATCTGACACTTTCCTAAACGTAACACTTTATTTTGACCTTGCCATAAAACTAATCCTAGATATAACACTAACTATAAACCTAGACCTCACATTAGTCCTAGCCCTAATTGTTGCCCTAAACCTAACACAAAACCTAGCCCTAATCCTAGCCTTAAATCTAGCCTTAATCCTAAACCTAACCATAACCCTTGCCCTAACCCTAAAGCTAATCATAAAACTATCCCTAACCCTAATCATTGCACTAAAACAAAACCGAGCAACAGGCCTAACATTAACCTTAACTTAAACCAAAGCCTAGAACTACACCTAGACCTAAACCTAGCCCTAATTCAAGTCCTAACCATAATCTTAAAATTAACCCTTTACCTGACTTATACCCTAACACTCATCTAGTTCAAAACAGCACCCTAACCCTAAACCTACTGTAATCCTATCCCTAGATTTAACCCTAAACCTAGCCCTAACCCTAGCTCAAAACCTAACCTTTATGCTAAACATAACCCTAAACCTAACCCTAAACCTAGTTCTAACACTAACTCTAACCCTAACTCAGGGCATATTCCTAACCATAACTCTAGTTCTAACCCTATCAATTACCCTAACCATAAACCTTTCTCTAATGCTAACCCTAAGCCTAACCCTAGCCCTATCTCTAACGCTAACTGTATCAATTACCCTAAAACAAACCTGAACCTTAAAACAAACCCTAACTATACCCTAACCCTAACACTAATGCTAATTTGAGCCATAAACCTAAATCCTTACCTAAGCCAAATCCTAATCCTAATAATTCCCTGAGCTCTAAACATGACCCTTACCCTAAACCTAACCCTTACACTAGATGTAGCCATAAGCCTAACCCTAAAAATATCTTTAACCATAACCCTAGCCTGATATTAGCCCTAGCACTAATCCTAGCCCTGAATCTAAAATGAACACTATCCCTCATCCTAGTCCTAAACCTAGCCTTAATCATAACCCTAACTCCAACCTTAGTCCTAACCCTAACTCTAACCCTCACCCTACGTCTAAACCTAGCTGTAACACCATTCTTTATCCTAAACTTAAACCTAACCCTAACCCTATCGCTAGGCCTTAGCTAAACAGTAACCCTAGCCCTACTCCTAGCCCTAATTTAAACCTATCCCAAACCCTAAATCTAATTTTAGCCCTATCACTAATTCTAACTCTCACACTAGCCGTAATCCTAATGCTAATCCTAAAACTAGCCCTAACCCTAGCCCTAGCCCTAAAACAAAACTGAACGATAGCCCTAACCCTAAACCTTAACCTAAACCAAATGTTTACCCTAACCCTAGCCCTAATTTGAGTTTTAATCCAAACACTAAAACTAACCCTGACCCTAACTCTGACCATAGCACTAACCCTAGCTCTAAACATAACCCTAATCCTAAACTTAAACCTAAGACTAGACATAGTCCTAACTCTAACCCAAAATTTAGCCCTAAACATAACCCTGGTACTTACATTAGCCATAACCCTAACTCTAGCACTAACTTAACACAAAACCTAGCTCTAATCCTAGCCGTAACCCAAGTTTTAACCCTAATCCTAACCCTAACCCTAGCCCTAATCATAAACATAACCCTAGCCCTAACCCTAGCTCTACCCTATCCATTGCCATAAACAGGACCCAAACTCTAATGCTAAACCTAGTCCTAAACCTAACCCTATCCCTAAACCTAACACTTTCCATTACCCTAACCAAAACCTAGACTCTAAAGCTCACCCTATCATTAACCTAACACTAACCCTAATGCTAATTTGAGCCCTAACTTTAAAACTTAACCTATCCCAAACCCTAACCAGACTCTGACTGTAAAAATAGTCCCAGCTCTAAACCTGACCCTAACCCTAAAACTAACCCTTACACTACATGTAGCCATAAACCTAACACTAAAACTATCTTTAACCATAACCCAAGACCTAATATTAGCCCTAGCCCTAATCCTAGCCCTAAAACTAAAAGAAACCCTATCCCTCATCCTAGCCCTAAACCTAGCCCTAATCATAACCCTAACCTTAAAAATAGCCCTAACCTAATTCTAACCCTCACCCTCCCACTAAAACTAGTTATAACACCATCCCTTACCCTAAACTTAATCCTAACTCTAACCTTAACACTAGACCTAAGCTGAACACTAACCCTATTCCTAATCCTAGCCCTAATTTAACCCTATCCCTAATTCTAACACTAACCATAGCCCAAAGACTAACTCTACCTCTCACACTAGCCCTATCCCTAGTTCTAACCTTCTATTCCCTTAACCCTAGGTTAAGGGTTAGCATTTGGGTTAAGTTATTTTTAGAGTAATGAACAGCATTAGATCTAGGGTTAGGGCTAGGGTTTTGGATAGGATTAGGGCTAGAGTTAGGGTTAGGGCTAGGCTTAGGGTTAGGTTTTGTGTTAGGATTAGGGTACAGGTTAGGTTTTGAGCTAGGGATAGTGCGAGGGTGAGGGTTAGGTTTAGGATTATGTCTAGGGTTAGATTTACAGTTAAGGTTAGGTTTAGTTTTAGGGTTAGGGCAAAGATTATCTTTAGAGTTAGATTAATGGATAGCATTAGATGTCGGGTTAGGTTTAGGGGTAGTTTTAGCTTTAGGGTTAGTGTTAAGGTTAGAGCTAAGATTATCATTTGAGTTAGGATAATGGATAGGGTTAGATGTCAGGTTAGGGTAAGGGGTAGTTTTATGTTTAGGGTTAGTGTTAGGTTTTGGGCTAGGGTTAGTTTTAGAGTAAGGGTTAGGGTTATATCTAAGGTTAAGGCTATGATGAGGGTTAGGTTTAGGGTTAGGTCTAGGATTAGGTTTACAATTAGGATTAGAGCTAGGGTTATCATTAGGTTTAACTTTCTGTTTAGGGTAATGGATAAATTTAGAGATAGTATTAGGGCTAGTGTTAACATTATGATTAGGGCTAGGATTAGGATTAGGTTTCGGGATAGGGCTAGGCTTATGTGTATGGTTCAGTTTTGGGTTTTATCTAGGGTTAGGTCTAAGGTGAGGGTTAGGGTTAGCATGTGGGTTAGGCTTACGGTAAGGGATAAGGTTAGGTTAGGGTTAGGGTTACACTTTGGGCTAGATTTAGGCCTAGGATTATGGCTAGGTTTTTGTTAGGTTTAGAGCTAGTTTTAGTGCTATGGTAATGTAAGGTTTATGTTTACAGTTACGGCTAGGTCTAGTGTTAGGTTTAGGTTTCAATCAGGGTCAGTTTTATAGCTAGGTTTAGTGTTAGTGTCAGGGTCTGTGTTTGGATTAGTGTTAGGTTTAGGGCTAGAGCCAGAATTAAGATTGGTTAGGTCTAGAGGTAAGGTTAGTGTTTGGCTAAGGTTAAGGGTTATCATTAGAGATAGGGCTAGTTTTTGTTTAGGTCTTGGTTAATGATTTGGCTAGATTTATGATTAGGTTTAATCTAGGGCTAATATTAGGGTTATGTTTAGATATAGGGTTATGGATAGGGCTAGTGTTGGGGTTTAGTTTAGGTTCAGGGTCAGAATAAGGGTCAGGGTTAGGGTTCGAATTTGTGTTATGATTATAACAAGAATGAGGGCTAGGGTTAGGACTAGTAATAGGGTTAATGTTTGGGTTAGACTAAGGATTAGTTTTAGGACTAGCGTTAGCATTAGGGTTGGGGTTTGGCTAGGGTAAAGTGTAAGTTTAGAGATAGGGTTAGAGCTAAGGTTCGGTTAGGGTTAGGGCTGGTGTTAGGGTTAGGTTTAGGGTGAAAGCTAGGATTAGATATCATATTTGGGCTAGGTTTGTGTTAGCATTAAGTTTAAGGTTATGGCTAATGTATAATCTAGGTTTATGATTAGAACTAGTTTTAGAATTAGGGTTAGGACCAGGTCTAGTGTTAAGTTAAGGTTTAGGTTTAGGGTGATGTTTAGAAGTGGGGTTAGTGTTAATATCAGAGACAGGTTTAGGTGTAGATGTAGGGTTAAGATTAGGACTCAAATTAGGGCTAGGATTAGAACTAGATACAAGGTTATGGTTTGGATTAGGTAAAAGTTTAGGGTTATTGTTATGGCTCAGTTTTGTTTTAGGTCTAAGCCTATCGTTAGGTTTAGGATTAGCATTAGGGTTAGGGCTACTGTTAGGGTTAGATTTAGTTTTAGAATTAGATGTAGGTTTAGATCTAGGGTTCGGTCAAATTGTATGGTTAGGGCTTGGGTTATTCTAGGCTATGGCTAGGAATATGATTATGGTAAGTGATAGTGTTAGAATTAGGACTAGGGTTAGGGCGAGAGTAATAGTTAATCTTAAAGCTAGGATTAGAGTTAGGTTTAGGATTAGGGCTAGGGTTAGTGTTAGGATTAGTCCTAGGGTTAAGGTTAGGGCTAGGTTTAATGTTTATGTTATGTTTAGGGTAAGCAATGGGGTTATAACTAAGTTTAGGACTAGGGAAAGGGTTAGAATTAGGGTTAGGGTTATGATTAAGGCTAAGGTTTATGCTAGAATAAGAGCTAGTGTTTGTGTTTGTGTTAGGGCTAGGATTAGGGCTAGGGCTCTCGTCAGGTTTAGGGTTACATTAGAGATAGGTTTCGGCTTATGTTTATTTTTAGGTCTAGTGTAAGGGTTAGATTTAGGGTAAGGTTCAAGTTTAAAGCTATGTGCATTATTAGGGTCAGTATTTGGCTTAAGGTTGGGTTTAGGTTAATGTTTAGGTTTAGGGCTCGAAACAGCATTAGGGTTAGAGTTAGGGTTAGGGTAAATAATAGGCTTAGGATTAGGGTTCAGGTTAGTTTTAGGGCAATGGATAGGTTTAGGGATTGCAATAGGGTTAGGGTTAAGCCTAGGATTAGCATTAGGGTTAGGATTGTAGTTAGCGTAGTGGATAGAATTAGAGCTAATTTTAGGGCTAGGTTTATGGTTATGATTAGGGTTAGGGTTAGGGTACTTGATATAATTAGAGCTATGGTTAGGGCTATGTTTAATGTTAGGTTTAAAGCTTGTGTTAGGATTGGGTTTGGGATAGGGCTACGGTTAAGTGTAAAGGTTAGGCTTTGAGCTAAGGTTAGCTCTAAAGAGAGGCTTAGGGTTAGGGTTAGGGCTAGGGTTAGGTTTAGGGTTACACTTAGGGCTATGTTGAGGCCTAAAATTACAGCTAGGTTTTGGGCTAGTTTAGGCCTAGGGTTAGGGCCATGGGTAATGTAAGAGCTAGGGTTTTGATTAGGGCTAGTTTTAGGTTTAGGGTTATGGCTAGGTCTAGTGTTAGGATTAGGTTTGTTTTAGAGTGAGCTTTGGAGCTAGGATTATGTTAGGGTCAGGGCCAGTGTTCAGGTTAGAGTTAGTGTTGGGTTTAGTGCCAGAATTAGGACTAGGGTTAGGTCTAGGGGTAGGGTTAGTGTTTGGGTTAGGTTAAGGGTTATTGTTAGGGCTAGGGCTAGGTTGGTGTTCAGGCCTAGGGCTAGAGATATGGCTAGATTTAGGATTAGGTTTAAGTGTAGGGCTAGTGTTAGGTTTAGGTTTAAGTATATGATTCCTGGTAGGGCTAATGTTAGAGTTCGGTTTCGGGTTAGGGTCAGGTTTATACCTGCTGTTAGTATTAGGGTCAGAATAAGTGTCAGGGATATGGTTTTGGTTTTGGTTAGGGTTAGAGCTAGAACTAAGTTTAGGGTTAGGCCTAGTCATAGGGTTAGGCTTTGGGTTAGGCTAAGAATTAGGTTTAGGACTAGGGTTAGCATTAGGTTTAGGGTTTAGCTTAAGGTAATGGATAGGGTAAAAGCTAGGGTTAGATTTAGGGTTAGGGTATGCATTAGGGGTAATTTTAGGGTTAGGGTTAAAACTAGGGTTAGCGCTCGGGTTAGGGCCAAGTTTTGGGTTAGGTTGTGGCTAGTGTTAGGCCTACATCTAATGTTTAAACCAGTATTATGATTAGGGCTATTTTTGGGTAAGTGTTACATCTAGATCAAGTGTTTGGGTGAGGGTTACCATTTTCGTGATGTTTAGAGCTAGGGTTAGTGTTAGGGTCAGGATCAGTGTTCGGGTTATAGTTAAGGTTAGGGTGAAACCCAGAATTATCACTAGAGTTAGGTCTAGGGGTAGGATTAATGTTTGTGTTAGGTTAAGGTTTATCATTAGGGCTAGGGCTAGGTGTTTGTTTAGGTCTAGGGCTAGAGATATGGCTAGAGTCAGGATTAGGTTTAGGTCTAGGGCTAGTGTTATTGTTAGGCTTAGGTATAGGTTTATTGCTAGTGCTAGTGTTAGGGTTTGGTTTATGGTTAGGTTCAGGTTTAGACATACAGTTACTGTTAGGTTCAGAATAAGTGTCAAGGTTAGGTTTCGGGTTTGGGTTATGGTTAGAGCTAGAATGAGGGCTAGGATTAGGACTAGTAATAGGGTGACAGTTTGGATTAGGCTAAAGATTAGGGTTAGGTTTATGGCTATGTTTAGTGTAAGTGTTAGGTTTTAGGTAGGGGTCGAATTTAGAACTGGGGTATTATTAGGGTCAGCTTCAGGTTTACGGTTTTGTTTAGGTTAGGGTTCATGTTTAGGGCTCGAATTAGCATTAGGGTTTGCTTAGGGTAATGATAGGGTTTGCTTTAGTGTTAAGGTTAGATTTAGCATAATGGATCGGTTAAAGTTAGGGATAAGGTTAGATTTAGGCCTAGGGTTATCATTATAATTAGGGTAATGTTTAGGGTAATTGATAGGGTTAGGCTAAATTTAGGCCTAGGGTTATGGATAGGATTAGGGCTAGGGTAAGTGTTAGAGTTATGGATTTGTTTTGTGTTAAGTTTAGGGCTAGAATTACTGCTAGGGCAAATGTCAGGTCTAAGATTTTGGCTAGCGATACTTTTAGGGTTAGGTTTGTAGCTAGGTCTGGTATAAGGATTAGGTTTAGTGGTAGGTTCAGGGTTAGAGCTTGGTGTATTATCATGGGAAGGGGCAGAGTGAGGGTTTGGGTTGAGTTAAGGTTTAGGGTTAAGGCTTGAATTAGCATTAGGGTTAGAGTTAGGGTAATGATAGTGTTAGGTTTAGGGTTCAGATTAGGTTTAGGTTAATGATATAGGTTAGGGTTAGGGATAAGTTTAGGTTTAGGCCTTGGGTTACCATTAGAGTTATGGTTATGATTAGGGTAATGGATCGGTTTAGAGCTAGTGATAGGGCTAGGGTTATGGTTAGAATTCTGGCTAGGTTTAGGGTAAAGTTTAGTACTATTTTCTGGGTTAGGGTTAGGTTTAGGGTTAGGATTAAAGCTAGCGTTAAGGCTTGGATTAGGGCTTGGTTTTGGGTTGGTTAGGGCTAGGATTAGGGCTATGGTAATGTATGAACTAGTGTTGCAATCAATGCTATTTTTAGGGTTAGGCTTAGGGCTTGGTCTAGTGTTACGGTTAGGTTTTGGTTTAGGGTGATGTTTAGAGCACAGGTTATTGTTTGGATTAGTGTCAGATTTAGGGTTAGTTTTTGGGTTAGGGTTAGAACTCGAATTATGGCTAAAGTTATTAGTAGTTGTACGGTTAGGGTTTGGTTTAAGTTAAGGGTTAGAGATATGCATTGGTTTTGTTTTATGGCTAGGGCTACGGTTACGGCTAGATTATGGATTAGCGTCAGGGTTAGGGCTAGAGTTAGGTTGAGGTTTAGGCTTAGGGTGAGGGTTACATTTAGATTTAGTGTTAGATCTAGGGTTACAGTAGGGCTAGGGCTAGGGTTAGGGTGAGGTTTAGGGTTATGGTAATGAATATGATTAGAACTAGGCATTTGGTTAGGGTGAGAATTAGAGTTAGCCATAGTAGTCGTCTTAGGGTTAGGTTTAGGGATAGGGCTAAATTATGGCTAGGATTAGAGCTAGGTTTAGGGCTAGGGTTAGGGCTAAATTGGGGCTAGGATTAGGACTAGGGTTAGTGTTAGAGTTAGGGCTAGGATTCGGGTTAGAGTTCGGTTTAGGGTTAGAGCTAAATAAGGGTTTAGGATTAGGGCTAGGGTTAGTGTTGTTGTCAGTGCTACATTAGGGCTAGTATTAAGGCTAGGGTTAGTGTTAGGGTTAGACTAAGGTGTTGGGCTAGAGTTAGGGTTAGCATTGGTGTTAAGGTATAGTTTAGGGAAATGGGTGGGGTTATAGCTAGCTTTAAGTATAGGGTGAGTTTTAGAATTAAGATTAGTCCTAGGGTTATATTTCAGTTTAGGATTAAGTCTACGTTTAGGGCTATATTAAGGTCTAGGTTTTCTGTTATGGTTATGGCTAGGACCAGGTCTAGGGCTAATATCAGGTCTAGGGTTAATGTTAAAAATAGTTTTAGGGTTAGGTTATGGTTAGGTCTAGTGTAAGAGTTAGGTTTAGGTTAAAGGTCAGCTTTAGGGCTAGGGTTATTATTAGGGTCAGGAACAGGGTCAGAGTTAGCATTTGGTTTAGCTAAAGTTTTAGGGTTATGGCTCGGATTAGCATTAGGGTTAGGTTTAGGATTAGGGTAATGGATAAGGCTTAGTTTAGGTTTCAGTTAAGGTTTAGGGTAAAGGATGAGTTAGGTTTAGCAATCGGGTTAGGGTTACCATTAGGGTTAGAGTTATGTTTAGTGTAATGGCGAGGTGTAGAGCTAGGGTTAGGGTGAGGTTATGGTTTGGATTAACTCTAGGATTAGTGCTAGGTTTAGGGATAGGGTTAGGGTGTGATTTAGGGTAAGTTTTAGGGTTAGGGCAAGTGTTAAGTTTAGGGCAAGGATTATAGTTAAGTTAGGGTAAGGGTTAGTGTTTGAGCTAGGGTTAGGGCTAGGGCGAGGGTTAGGTTTAGGTTTGGTCTAGGTTTACATTTATGGTTAGAGTTAGGTTTAATGATAGAGATGGGGTTTTAATTAGGGTTAGGGTTAGGGTAATGGATATGTTTAGAGATAAATTTCATACTAGGTTTAATATTAGGATTAGAGCTAGGGTTAAGGTTAGGGTTTTTGATAGAGCTAGGGTTATGTTTAGTGTAAAGATTAGGCTTGATCGAGGGTTAGGTCTAAGGTGAGGCTTAGGTTAGGGCTAGGTTTAGGACTAGGGTTAGGCTAAGTGTTATGCTTAGAGCTAAGTTTAGGCCTAGGTTTAAGGCTAGGTTTTATGTTATGTTTAGGGCTAGGTTTAGGACTATATTTACTGTAAGAGGTAGGGTTATGTTTAGGGCTAGTTTTAAGGTTAGGGTTATGGCTAGGTTAGTGTTAGGTCTAGGTTGTGAGTTAGTGTCATGTTTAGAGCTAGGTTCAGTGTTAGAATTAGGGTCAGTATTTGGGATAGTGTTAGGTTTAGGGTTAGAGCCAGAATTAGAACTAGGTTTAGGCATGTAATTAGTGTCATGGTCAGGCTTTGGGTTTGGGTTACGATAAGGTTTAGGTTTAGGGCTCAAATTAGCATTAAGGTTAGTGTTAGGGTTAGCGTAATGGATAGGGTTAGGATTAGGGTTCAGGTTAGGTTTAGAGTAATAGATATCGTTTTGGTTTGTGATAGTTTTAGGGTTTGGCCAAGAGTTAGCATTAGCATTATGGTATCATTAGGGTAATTTATAGGGTTAGACCAAGGGTTAGGGCTAGGGTTATGGTTAGGATTAGGTCTTGAGTTAGGGATAGGTTCAGGGTTAGTGTGAGGTTTAGAGTTAGGATTAGGTTTCGGAAATGGTTTAGGGTTTGAGCTAGGGTTAGTGCTAGGGTAGGTTAGTGCTAGGGTTATGGTCATGGTTAGTGTTAGGGTTAGTGTTAGGGTTAGGGCTAGGGTTATCATTAGGGTTAGGGTAATAGATTTAAATGTCAGGTTAGAGTTAAGAAAAAGTTTAGTTTAGAGTTAGGGTTAGGTTTAGGGTTAGGGTTAGGATATGAGCTAGGTTAGGTTAGGTTTAGGGTTAGGTTCACTTCTAGTACTAGGGTTACATTTATGTTTATGTTTAGGGTATTTTTATCGTTAGGTCTAGTGTTATCATTAGGGTAACGTTTAGGGTTAGGGTAATGGGTAAGTTTTGAGCTACGGTTATGTCTAGGTTTCACGTTAGGATTAGGGCTAGTGTTATGTTAGTGTTAGGCCTTCGGTTACAGTTAGGGTTAGCTTAAGTTTAAGGTTTAGGGATTGAGGTAGGGTTAGGGCTGGAGGGTTAGGGTTACAATCAGGGCTAGAGTAGGGTTAGGAATAAGGTTAGGATTAAGGTTACAATTAGGTTTAGTGTTATGGTTAAGGTAGTGGCTAGAGTTAGATCTAGGGTTTATGCTATGGTTAAGGTTAGAATTAGGTCTAGGGTTTGGGTGAGGTTTTGGGTTTGGGCTAGGGTTATGTTTATGGTAAGTTTAAGGGTTTGAGCTAGGGTTAGAGCTAGGACGAGGGTAAGGGTTAGGTTTAGGGTTACAGTTATGCATAGGGTTAGGTGTAGGGCTACAATTAGGGCTAGGTTTTGTGTGGGGTTTAGGGCTAGTGTTAGGTGTATTACTAATTTAAGAGCTAGAGTTATGGTTATGGCTAGATTTAGGGTTTTTTTAGTGTTAGGGTTAGTTTTTGGGTTAGGATAAGGTTTGGAGCTAGGGTTTTTGTTAGGGTAAGTGTCAGGGTTCAGGTTAGGATTAGGTTTATGGTTAGGTCCAGAATGTGGACTAGGGTTAAGTCTAGGTGTAGGGTTAGTGTTTGGTTTTGGTTAAGGGTTATTGTTAGGGCTAAGGCTAGTGTTATGGCTATATTTAGAATTAGGTTTAGGTTTAGAGCTAGTGTTAATGTTAAGTTTAGGTGTAGGGTTACTGGTATGGCTAGTGTTAGGTTTTGGATAAGGGTTAGGGTCAGTTTTAAACCTAGGTTTTGTGTTAGATTCAGAATAAGAGTCAGGGTTAGGGTTTGGGTTTGAGTTAAGTTTAGAGCTAGAATGAGGGCTTGGGTTAGGACTGGTAGTAAAGTTAGGGTTTGGAGTAGGCTTAAGATTAGGGTTAGGACTAGGGTAGCAATAGGGTGAGGGTTTGTCTTAGGGTAAGGGATAGGGTTAGAGCTAGGGTTAAGACTAGAGATAGGGTTAGGATTAGGGCTAGGGTTAGGATTAAAGCTAGGGTTAGGCCTTGGATTAGGGCTAGGTTTTGTGTTAGGTTTAGGGGTATGGCTAATGTAAAAACTGGCATTACAATTAGGGCTAGTTTAGGGTTAGGTTTAGGGCCAGGTGTGGTGTTAGGATTGGGTTTAAGGATAGGGTGATGTATAGAGCTAGGGTCAGTGTTAGGGTCAGAGTCAGGGTTAGTATTAGTTCAAAGGTTAGGGTTAGGACTTCAATTAGGGCTAGTGTTAGGGCTAGGTGTAGGTTTAGGCTATGGTTTATGTTAAGTGTTAGTGTCAGTGCTATGGCTCAGTTTGCTTGAGTGCTAGGGCTAGGGCTAGGGTTAGGGCTTGTTTTCAAATTAGTGTTAGGGTTAAAGCTAGTGATACGGTATGGTTTAGGCTTATGGTTATGGTTAGATTTAGAGTTAGGTTAAATCTAGGTTATGGCTAGGGTTTGGTCTAGGGTTTGGGTTATCATAGGGATAGGGTTAGATCTAGTGCTAGGGCTAGGGCAAGAGTTAGAGTTAGTCTTAGGGTTAGGGTTTGGTAGGATTAGGGTTAGGGCTTTATTAGGGCTAGGTTTAGAGCTAGGGCTAGTATTGACGCTAAGCCTAGGTTTAGGGCTAGGGTTATGGTTATGGTTATGGTTAGGCATGATGTTATTGCTCGGTTTAGAACTAGGACAAGGGTTAAAATTAGGGTTAGGGCTAGTGTTAGGAATAGGGGTTAGGATTAAAGCTAAGTTTAGGGTAGGATTAGGGCTAGGGTTTGTGTTAGGGTTAGGGCTTCATTAGTTCTAGGGCTAATGTCAGGTCTAGGATTATGGTTAGAGATAGTTTGAGGATTAGGGTTATGGCTAGGTATAATGTATGGGTTAGGTTAAGGTTTAGGGTAAGGTTTAGAGCTAGGGTCATTATTAGGGTAAGGTACAGGTTTCCAGGATTGATTAGGTTAATGTTAAAGGTTAAGGCTCAAATTAGCATTAGAGTTAGAATTAGGATTAGGTTTATGTATATAGTTATGTTTAGGGTTCAGGTTAGTTTTAGTGTAATGGATAGGTTTAGGGTTAGGAATAGGGTTAGGATTATTGTAGGGTTAGCATTAGGTTTAGGGTTAGGGTTAAGGTAATGATAGGATTAGAGCTAGGTTTAGGGCTAGGGTTATTGTTAGGATTAGGGCTAGGGTTAGTGTTAAGTTTTGGGTTATTTCAAGGATTAGGGTTAGCATTAGATTTAGGGTAAGTGTTAGATCTAGGTTTACAGTTATTGTTAGTGTTAAACTAGTGTTAGGGCTCTGATTAGGATAGGTTTTGGGTTAGGGTACTGCGAGAGATATGGCTAGATAGAGATATGGCTAGGTTAGGGTACTGAGAGATATGGCTAGATTTATGATTAGGTTTATGTCTAGGGCTAGTGTTAGCATTAGGTTTAGATATAGGTTTATGGGTAGGGCTAATGTTAGAGTTTGGTTTATGGTTAGGGTCAGGGATATGTTTAATGTTATGGTTATGGTTATAACTAGAATGATGGCTAGGGTTAGGACTAGTAATAAAGTTAGGATTTGTGTTAGGCTAAGGATTAGGATTAGGACTAGGGTTAGAATTAAGGTTAGGGTTTGGCTTAGGGTAAGAGATAGGGTTAGTGCTAGGGTTATGTTTAGGGCTAATGTTAGGGTTAGGTTTAGGTATAGGTTTATTGCTGGTGCTTGTGTTAGTGTTCAGTTTAATTTAGGGTCAGGTTTAGATCTACAGTTACCGTTAGGGTCAGAATAAGTGTCAGGTTTGGCTTATGGTTAGAGCTAGAATGAGGGCTAAGGTTAGGACTACTAATAGGTTTAGGGTTTGGGTTAAAGTAAGGATTAAGGTTAAGACTAGTGTTAGCATTAGGCTAGGGTTAACTTAGGGTAAGAGATAGGGTTAGAGCTAGGGTTAAGGCTATGTTTAGGGTTAGGGTTTGGGCTAGTGTTAGAGTTAGTGTAAGGGTTAAAGCTAAGGTTAGGTCTCAGTTTAGAGCTAGGTTTTGGTTAGAGTTAGAGCTAGGTTTAAAGTTACAGCCAATGTACAGACAAGGGTTACGATCTGGGTTAGTTATAGGATTAGGGTTAGGACTAGGTCTAGTGTTAGTGTAAACTAACCAGAAAACTGAAACTAGACACAATCCTAAATTTAACACTCAGCATAGCTCTAACCCTAACTCAAACCCTAAACCTAACCATAAACCTAAGCATAACCATAGCCCTAAGGCTAACCCTAAACCAAAATCTAACCCTAACCCTAACCCTGTATCTAACCCTATCCATTATCCTAACCCTACACCTAACCTGAATTATAACCCTAGCCCTAACCCTAACCCTAACACTAACTCTACCATAATCCTATCTCTAGACCTAACCCTAAAACTAACCCTCTCCCTAGCCATAATTCTAGCTCAAAACCGAATCCTTACACAAACCATAACCCTAAATCTGACCCTAGTTCTAAAATAACCCTAACCATAACTCAAGAACTATTCCTAACCTTAACCCTAGTTCTAACTTAAGCTCTAATCTGACCAACTACCATAACCATAACTCTTACCCTAATGCTAACCCTAAGCCTAACACTTACCCAATTGCTAATGCTAACCCTATCAATTACCCTAAACCTAACCTGAACCTAAACTAAACTCTATCATTACCCTAACTCTAACCCTAATGCTAATTCGAGCCCTAAACCTAAATCCTAACTTTAACAAAACCTTAACCTTGACCGTAACCTTAAAATTTTCCCTAGCTCTAAACCTGACCCTTACCCTAAGCCTAACCCTTACACTAGATGTAGACCTAAACTTAACCCTTAAATTATCTTTAACCATAACCCTAGACTTGATATTAGCCCCAGCCCTAATCCTAGTTCTAATAAAACAAACAACAACAAAACAATAAAATCCTAGCCCTCATCCTAGCCCTAAACCTAGCCTTAATCATAAACCTAACTCTATGCCTATTCCTATCCCTACTGTAGCCCTAACCCTACCTATAAACCTAGCTATAACACCATCCCTTATCCTAAACATAAACCTAACCCTAACCCTATCTCTAGGCCTAAACTGACCACTAACTCTAGCCCTAATCCCGGCTTTAACCTAACCCTTATCCAAACTGTAAACCTAATCCTTGCCCTAAGACAAACTCTAACTCTCAAACTAGCCCTAGTCCTAGTTCTAACCCTATACCTCACCGTAACTCTAAACCTAACCCTAACCTTATCCCTAATCCTTGCACTATCCTAAATCCTAGCCTAACCCTAGATCTAAGCCTAATTCTAAATATAACTGTAACCATAAGCCTAAGCCTAACACTAACAGTAGACCTAACCCTAATACTCATCATGAAACTACTGCTAACCCTAGCCCTGGAACTCAAACAAAACGGAGCAATAGACATAAACCTAATCCTTAACTTAAAACAAACCCTAAATTACACCTAGAACAAATCTTAGCCCTAATTCGAGTCCTAACCCTCATCTTAAAACTAACCCTGACCCTGACTTATACCCTAACACTCACCCTAGCTCTAAAACACCACTTTTAACTTAAACCAAACCCTAACAGTAAACCTAGCCCTAATTTGAGTCCTCATCCTAAAACTAACCCTGTCCCTCACTCCTACCTAACAGTAACCCTAGCTCTAAATTCATCCTAACCTTAAACTTAACCATAAACACTAATTTTAAGCAATAACCCTAAATCTAACTAAATTGTGATCCTGATTCTTACATTATTCATTGCCCTAACCCTAGCCCTAATGATAATACAAAAAGTAGCCATGATATGAGCCCTAAACTTAGATTTAACACTAACCCTAACCCTAACCCTACCCCTAACACTAGCTCTAACTCTATCCCTAAACCTAAGCAAAACCCTAACCCTAATGGTAACCCTATACCTATCCCTAATCCTTAGGCTAATCAAAACCCTAACCCTACTAATAATCCTAACCCTAGCCCTCATTCTAGCTCTAACCTATCCCAAACCTTAACCCTAACCCTGACCCTTATTCTGACCATAGCACTAACCCTAGGTATCACTCTGATTCTAACCCTAGACCAAACCTTAACACTAGCCCTACCAGTAAACTTATACTAAACCTGACTCTACCACAAGCCCTAGACCTAAACCTAATCCTAAATGTAGCCTTAACTCTAGCCCTAGACCTAAACAAAAACCTAGCTCTAGCCGTAACAATAACCCTTAACCTAATGCAAAGTCTAACCCTACACCTAGACATAAACCTAGTCCTAATTCTGTCTTTAACCTTAACCCTAACACTAACCTGAACACATACCCTGCATTTAACACTAAGCTAACTCTAAACCTGACCCTAATTGAAAATCTAAACCTAACACTAGACCTAGCCATAACCCTAACCCTCCAACTAGCCCTAATCATAATCCTAGCTCTTACATTACCCATAGCCCTAACCTTACACCTTAACCTAACAAAACCTAGAGAGAATCCTAGGCCTAAACCTAGCCCTAGGTGTAACACTCACCCTAAACCTAGCCCTAATCCTAACCCTAACTGTAGCCTTAGTCAAAATTTACTCAATGCCTAACTCTTGCCATAAATATAAACTTAGACTTATCCCTAACTATAACACTAACCCTATTCCTAACCCTAAACTTAACCCTATCCCTAAAACTAGCTCTGAACATAAACATTACCCTAATCCTAACCCTATTGATAACCCTAGCCATAACCCTAACCCTAACCCCAAGGTCTGGGGTTACAGTTAGGGATAGATTTAGTGTTAGGTTTATGGCTTGGACCAGTGTAGGGGTTAGGTTTATACTAAGGGTCAGTTTTAGAGCGAGGGTTATTATTAGGGTCAGGATCAAGGTGAGGGCTTGATTTAAGTTAGGGTTTAGGTTTAGGGCTTGAATTATCATTAGGGTTTAGGGTTAAGGTAATGAAAGGGTTAGGTATAGGGTTTAGGTGTGGTTTAGTGTAATGGATAGGGTTAGGGTTAGGCCTAGGGTTACTATAAGAGTTATTATTAGGGTAATGAATAGGGTTAGACCTAAGATTAGCTGTAGGGCTATGTATAGAATTAGGGCTTTTGTTTGGATTATGGTTAGGATTAAGGTGTGGTTTAGTGTAATGGATAGGGTTAGGGTGATGAGGTTTAGAGCTGGGTTTAATGTTAGGGTCAGACTCAGAGTCCAGATTAGTTTACAGGTTAGGTTTAGGACTTGAATTAGAGATAGGTTTAGGGCTATATGTAGGGTTAGGGTTTGGTTTATGTTAAGTGTTAGGGTTAGGGTTATGATTTGGTTTTGTTTTAGGGCTGGGGGTAGAGTTAGGGGTAGTTTTAGGATTAATTTTAGGATTAGGGCTAGTGTTAGTGTGAGGTTTAGGCTTAGGTTTAGGGTTAGATTTAGAGTTAGTATTAGATATAGGCTTTGAGCTAGTGGTAAGAGTAGGGCTAGGATTAGGGCTAAGTTTAGGGCTAGGTATAGTGTGATGGTAAGGGATAGGTAGGGCTGGGATTAGGACTAGGGTTAGTGTTAGGGGTAGGCCTAGATTTACGGCTAAGGTTTGTGTTAGAGTTAGGGTTACGGTTAGGTTTAGGTTAAGGGATGGGATTACAGCTACTTTTAGGACTACAGTGAGGATTTGATTTAGGGTTATTGTTAGGGATAAGTTTATGATTAAGATGAGGTATATGGCTAGAATGTGGGCTAAGGTTTGTTTTAGGATTTGGACTAGGATTAGAGATAGAGCTAATGTCAGGTCTAGGGTTGCAGTTAGGGAGATTTTTAGGGTTAGGTTTATAGCTAAGTCTATTGTAAGGGTCAGGTTTCTTGTTATGGTCAGGTTTAGAACTATGGGTATTATTAGGGTCAGAGTCAGGGTTAGGGTTTTATTAGATTAAGGTTTAGGAATAAGGCTCGAGTTATCATTATGGTTAGGGATAGGTTAATGATAGCTTTAGGTTTAGAGTTCAGGTTAGGTGTAGGGAAATGGATAGGATTAGGATTAAGAATAGGATTAGGGTTCGGCCTAGGGTTAGCAGAAGTGTTAGTGTTATTAGGGTAATGGATACGCTTAGACCTAGTCATAGGGCTAGTGTTATGCTTAGGATTAGGGCTAAGGTTAGTGTTATGACTAGCTTTAGGGTTAAAGCCAGGGTACGGCTTGGGTTAGGGCTAGGTTTTGCAATAGGTTAGGGCTATGGCAAATCTAAGAACTTTGCTTGATAGCGCTAGTTTTAGGGTTAATGTTAGACATAAGTATAGTTTTAGGGTTAGGTTTAGGGTTAGGGTGATATTTAGAGCTAGGGTTAGTGTTGGTCTCAGGTTCATTGTTCAGTTTAGGGTTATGGTTAATGTGAAAGCCAGTATTAGGACCAGGGTTAAGATTAGGGGAAAGGTTAGTTTTTGGCTTTAGGCTAAGGGTTATTATTAGGGCTAGGGCTAGGTTTATGTTTAGGGCTAGGCATAGAGTTATGGATAGATTAGGATTAGGTTTAGGTCTAGGGATAGTTATAAGGCTAGGTTTAGGTATAAGTTTACCAGCAAGGCTAGTATTAGGGTTTGGTTTAGGGTTAAGTTCAGGTTTAGACCTATGATTACTGTTAGGGTCAGAATAAGGGTCAGGGTTAGGGTTAGGGTTTGGGTTAGGTTAAGGATTAGGATTAGGATTATTATTAGCATTAGGTTTAGGTTTTGGCATAGGGTAAGCGATAGGGTTAGAGCTAGAATTAGGACTAGGGTTGGGGTTAAAGCTAGGTTTACAGCTTGGATTAGGGCCAGTTCCTGTGTTAGGATTAAGGCTAGGGTTAGAGCAATGACTAATGTAAGAACTATGGTTTTTAGGGTTAGTTTTAGGGTGATGGTTAGGGGTTAAACATCTAGTGTTAGGATTAGGTTTAAGGTTAGGTTGAAATTTAGAGCTGTGTTAGTGTTAGGTTAATAGTCAGGGTCAGGTTTACTTTTAGGGTTATCGTTAGGACTCGAATTAAGGCTAGGATTATTGTAAGTGTTTGTTTTAGGGTTAGGGTGGTGTTTAGAGCAAGGGTGAGTGTTAGAATGTGAGTCAGAGTTAGGGTTAGTATCAAGGTTAAGATTAGGACTCGAATTAGGGCTAGGGTTAGGTCTAGGTGTAGTGTTAAGGATTGGTTTAAGTTAAGGTTTAGGGTTAGGGCTATTGTTCGGGTTTGTTTTACTGTAAGGGTTACTATTTTTATGATTAACATTAGGGCTAGGGCTAGTGTTAATGTTAGGCTTAAGCTTAGGCTTAGGGTTAGATTTAGAGTTAGGGTTAGATCTAGGGTTAGGAATAGGAATAAAGATTAGGCAGTGGTTATTGCTAGGTTTAGGGCTAGGGTTAGGGCTAGAGTTAGGATTATGATAATGGATAGGGTTCCAAGTAGAGATAGGGCTAGTGTGAGAGCTAGAATTAGTCTTAGGACTAGGGTTAGGGTTACAGGTAGGGACAGGGTAAAATTAGGGCTAGAATTAGGGCTGTGGTTAGTTTTCACCTTAGGCCTAGCATTAGGGTTAGGGTTAGGGTTATGTTTAGGGTAAGGGATGGCATTATAGCTAGGTTTTGAGATAGGGTGAGGATTAGAATTAGGGTTAGGGCTATGATTAGGGTTAGGGTTATGATTAAGGCTAGGTTTGGGGCTAGGATGAGGGCTATGGTTTCTTTAAGTGTTAGGGCTAGGATTAGGCCTGGGGCTAATATCAGATCTAGGGTTATGTTTAAAGATAGTTTTAGGGTTAGGTTTATGGCTACATGTAATATAAGTGTTAGATTTAGAGTTAGGGTCAGGTTTAGAGCTAGGTGTATTATTAGAGTCAGGTTCTGGGTTAGAAATTTGGGATAGGTTAAGATTTAAAGTTAGGGCCCAAATTATGTTTATGGTTTGTGTTAGTTAAATTATAGGTGAGGTTTAGGTTTTAGGTTTGGTTTAGAATAATGTATAGGTTTAAGATTAGGGATAGGTTTAAGTTTAGGCCTAGGGTTATGGTTATGGTAATGGACAGGGTTAGAGATAGGGTTAGGGCTAGGGTTATGATTTTGATTAGGGCTAGGGTTAGGATTATTTTTAGGGTTTAAACTCGGGTTAGGGCTTGTTTCTGGGCTAGGTTTGGGGTTAAATTAGTGCTAGGGTTAGGGGTTAGGCTAATGTAAGTACCAGGTTACAATTAGGGTTAAATTTAGGGTTAGCGTTAGTGGTAGTTCTAGTGTTAGGTTTAGGGTTAGGGTTAGGGTGATGTTTAGACTAGGGTTAGTATTATGGTCACAGTCAGGGTCAGTGTTAGTTCTAGTTTTAAGCTTAAAACTAGAAGTAGAGCTGAGGTTAGGTTTAGGATTAAGGTTTGGTTTAGGTTATGGTTTAGGGTTAGGGCTATGGCTTGGTTTTGTTTTAGGGCTAGTGTTAGATTTAGAGTTAGAGTTCAGTTTAGGATTAGGTTTTGATTTAGAGTTAAAATTATATCTAGGTTAGGGCTAGAGTTAATCCATAAAACTACAACTACCTTATATTTGATAAAGGGGCTAAAAGCATGCAATGGAGGAAGGATAGCATCTTCAACAAATGGTGCTGGGAAAACTAGAAATCCATATGCAACAAAATGAAACTGAATCCCTTTCTCTCACCATGCACAAAAGTGAATTCAAAATGGATCAAGGAGCTTGATATCAAATCAGAGACACGCCGACTGATAGAAGAAAAAGTTGGCTATGATTTACATTCGGTGGGGTCGGGCTCCAAATTCCTCAATAGGACACCCATAGCACAAAAGTTAATAACTAGAATCAACAAATGGGACTTACTCAAACTAAAAAGTTTTTTTCTCAGCAAAAGAAACAATAAGAGAGGTAAATAGGGAGCCTACACCTTGGGAACAAATCTTTACTCCTCACACTTCAGATAGAGCCCTAATATCCAGAGCATACAAAGAACTCAAAAAATTAGACAATAGGAGAACAAACAACCCAATCAACAAATGGGCCAAGGACCTGAACAGACACTTCTCAGAGGAGGACATACAGTTAATCAACAAGTACATGAAAAAATGCTCACCGTCTCTAGCTGTCAGAGAAATGCAAATCAAAACCACCCTAAGATACCATCTCACTCCAGTTAGATTGGCAGCCATTATGAAGTCAAACAACAACAAGTGCTGGCGAGGATGTGGGGAAAAGGGAACACTTGTACATTGCTGGTGGGACTGCAAACTGGTGCAGCCAATTTGGAAAGCAGTATGGAGATTTCTTGGAAAGCTGGGAATGGAGCCACCATTTCACCCAGCTATTCCCCTTCTTGGTCTATTCCCTAAAGACCTAAAAATAGCATGCTACAGGGACACTGCTACATCGATGTTCATAGCAGCACAGTTCAAAATAGCAAGACTGTGGAACCAACCTAGGTGCCCTTCAATAGATGAATGGATAAAAAATGTGGCATTTATACACAATGGAGTATTACTCTGCATTAAAAAATGACAAAATCATAGAATTTGCAGGGAAATGTATGGCATTAGAGCAGATTATGCTAAGTGAAGCTAGCCAATCCCTAAAAAAACAAATGCCAAATGTCTTCTTTGATATAAGGAGAGTAACTAAGATCAGAGTAGGGACAAAGAGCAGGAGAAGAAGATTAACATTTAACAGGGATGAGAGGTGGGAGGGAAAGAGAGAGAGAAGGAAAATTGCATGGAAATGGAAGGAGACCCTCAGGGTTATACAGTGGAGGGGGTAGAAAGAGAGGAGGGGAGGGGAGGGGAGAGGTGGTGAGGGGGGATGGTGGAGGATGGGAAAGGCACCAGAGCACAACAGACACTAGTATGGCAATATGTAAATCAATGGATGTGTAACTGATGTGATTCTGCAATCTGTGTATGGGGTGAAGGTGGGAGTTCATAACCCACTTAAATCAAAGTGTGGAATATGATATGTCAAGAAATTTGTAATGTTTTGAACAATCAACAATAAAAAATTAAAAAAAAAAAAGAATTGGCATGTAGGGATGATAAATGGGCAAAAGAAACTATGATATTAAAATCTCCTCTATTGTTAGAATGCCTGCCCACTATTCATCAAACTCTAACAGCTTAAACTTGAAATCTATATTAAAAACTGCATTTTTACTTAAAAAATGATAGGGCTAGGGTTAGGGCTAGGGTTAGGGCTAGGATTAGGGTTCAGGTAAGGAATAGGGTTCGAACTAGTGATGGGGCTAGGGTGGGAGTTAGATTTAGTCTTAGGGCTAGGGTTAGGGCTAGGGTTAGGAATAGGACTAAATTAGGGCTAAGATTATGGCTAGGGTTAATTTTGGGGTTAGGCCTAAATTTAGGTTTAGGGTTAGGATTAAGGCTAGGATTAGGGCTAGGATAAGGGCTGGGGTTTGTGTTAGGTTTAGGACTAGGATTAGAGCTATGGCTAATGTCAGGTCTAAGGTTATGTTTTGGGATAGTTTTAGGATCAGGGTTATGGCTAAGTCTAGTGTAAGTGTTAGGTTTAATGTAAATTCAGCCTTAGAGCTAGGAGACTTATTAGGGTCATGGTCATTGTTAGAGTTTGCTTGAGGTTAGGGTTTATGGTTAGGGCTTCAGTTAGCACTAGGTTGTGGGTTAGGTACTGATAGGGTTTTGTTTACAGTTTACATTAGGTTTAGGGTAATTGATAGGGTTAGGGTTAGTGACAGGGTTAAGATTAGGCCTAGCGTTCACATTAGGGTAAGGGTTATGGTTAGTATAATGGATGGAATTAGAGCTAAGTTTAGGGCTAGGTTTATGGTTAGGAATAGGTCTTGAATTAGGGTTAGGGTTAGGGTTAAAACTAGGTTTAGGCTTAGGTTTATGTTTAGCAAAAGGATTAGGTTTTGAGCTAGGGTTAGGGTTAGGGTGAGGGTTAGGTTTAGGGTTACTTCTAGGGATAAGATTATAGTACTCATAGGGTTAGGGTTAGGATTAGGGCTAGTGACATCATTAGGGATAGGGTTAGGGTTAGAGTAATGTATAAGATTATATGTAGATTTAGGGCTATGTTTAACGTTAGATTGAGGTTTAGGCTTAGAGTTAGGGCTATGGTTATGTTTAGGTTTATAGTAAGGGTTAGGGTTTGAGCTAGGGTTAGGTCTATGGCAAGTGTGAGATTTAAGGTTAGGTCTAGGGTTAGTTTTCCAGTTAGGTTTAGGTTTAGCATTAAGCCTAGAATTATCAATAAGGTTAGGTTTAGGTTTAGAGTAATCGGTAGGTTTAGAGCTAGGTTTAAGGCTAGGTTAAGGTTAGGATTAGGGCTAGTGTTAGGGTTAGGTTGAGGGATAGGTGTAGGTTTATGTTTAGAATAATGTTTAGGATTTGTGCTAGGATTAGGACTAAGGCGAGAGTTAGGTTAGAGTTAGGGCTAGGGTTAGGGTTAGGGTTATGCTTAAGGCTTAATCTAGGCTTAGGATTAGCTGTAGGTTTTGTGTTAGTTTTAGGGCTATGGTTAGGGCTATGGGTAATGTAAGAGCTAGGGTTATGTTGAGGGCTAGTTGTAGGGTTAGGGTTATGGCTAGGTCTAGTGTTAGGTTTAGATTTTCGGTAGGGTCAGATTTACAGACAGGTTTACTCTAAAGACAGAGTCGGTGTTTGGGTTAGAGTTAGTGTTAGGGTTACAGCCAGAATTAGCACTATGTTTAGGTCTAGGGTTAGGTTAGTGTTTGAGATAGGGTAAGGATTATTGTTAGGGCTAGGGCTAGGTTTATGTTTAGGTCTAGGGGTAGAGTTAAGGCTAGATTTAGGATTTGCTTTAGGTCTAGGGCTAATGTTAGGGTTTGGTCTAGGGTTATGGTCAGTTTTAGACCTAGGGTTAGGGTCAGAATAAGGGTCATGGTTAGCGTTAGAGTTTGGGATAGGGTTAGAGCTAGAATGAGGGCTAGGGTTAAGACTATCTATAGGGTTAGAGTTTTGATTAACCTAAGAATTAGAGATAGGTCTAGGGTTACCATTAGGTTTAGGGTTTTTCTTAGGTTAAGGGATAGCCTTAGAGCTAGGGTTAATGCTAGTGTTAGGGTTAGGTTTAGGGTTAAATATAAATTTTGAGCTTGGATTAGGGCTAGTTTTTGTATTAGGATTAGGGCTAGATTTTGGCATTGGCTAATGTAAGACCCAGGGTTACAATTAGGGTTAGTTTTAGGTTTAGAGTTAGGGATAGGTCTAGTGTTAGGTTTAGGTTTAAGGTTATGGTAATATTTAGAGCTAGGGTTATTGTTAGGATATGAGAAAGCATCAAGGATAGTTTTAGGGTTAGGATTAGCACTCAAATAAGGGCTAGGGTTACTGTTCGGTTTAAGGTGAGGGCTGTGTTTAGAGCTAGGGTGACTGTTAGGATATCAGTCAGGTCAGGGTTTGCTTTAAGTTTAGGGTTATGACTTGAATTAGGGCTAGGGTTACTTTTAGGGTTTGGTTTAAGTTGAGGGTGGCCTTTAGAGCTAGAGTCAGTTTTAGGATATGAGTCAGGGTAAGGGTAAGTTTTAAGGTTAGGGTTAGGACTCGAATTAGGGCTAGGGTTACCACTAGGTGTACTGTTAGGATTTGGTTTAAGTTAAGGTTAGTGTTAGGGCTGTTGCTCAGTTTGGTTTTAAGTCCTAGGTTTAGGGTTTGGGCTAGTTATAAGATTAGCATTAGGGTTAGGGATAGTATTAGTGTTAGGCTTAGGCTTTGGGTTAGGGTTAGATTTGGATTTAGCATTAGATCTAGGATTAGGGCTAGGTCTAACTAAGGGCAAGGGTCAGGGCTAGTGTTATGGTTACAGTAACAGATAGGGTTAGAACTAGGGCTAGGTCTAGGGTGAGAGTTAGAGTTAATCTTAGGCCTAGGGTTTTGGTTACTTTTATGGATAGGGCCAAGTTAGGGCTAGGATTAGGGCTAGGGTTATTGTTCAGGTTAGGCCTAGTGTTAGTGCTAGGGTTATAGTTAATTTTAGGGTACAGTATGTTGTTATAGCTAGGTTTAGAGGTAGGGTGAGGGTTAGAATTTGGTTTAGGACTAGGGTTAGGGTTAGTGTTATGATTAAGACTAAGTTAAGGGCTAGGATGAGGCCTAGGGTCACTTGTAGGTTTAGGTCTAGAATTAGGGCTAGGGCTTATATCAGGTCTTGTGTTAAAGTTTTGGGTAGATTTAGGGTTAGGTTTGTGTCTAGGTCTAGTGTAAGTTGTGGGCTTAGGGTAAGGGTCAGTCGAGCTAGGTGTATTTTTAGGGTCAGGATCAGGGTTAGGGTTTGTTTTAGGTTCAGGTTTAGGGATAGGGCTAAAGTGAGCATTAGGATTAGGGTTAGGGTTAGGGCAATTGATTGTGTTAGGTTTAGGTTTTCAGGGAAGGTTTAGAGCAATGGAGAGCTTTAAGGCTAGCAAAAGGGTTAGGGTTATGACTAGGGTTAGCATTAGGATTAGGGTTATCATAAGGATAATATATAGGGTTAGAGCTATGTTTAGGGCTAGGGTTAGGTTAGGATTAGGGCTAGAGTTAGGTTAGGTTTTGAGTTAGGGCTAGGAACCCTAGCTTAGGGTAGGGTTAGGGTTCGATTTAGGGTAAAGGTTAGGTTTTGTGCTAGGGTTAGGTCTAGGACGAGGGTTAGGCTTAGTGTTATGGTCAGTGTTAGGTTTAGGGCTAGGGCTAGGGTTTTCATTAGGGTTAGCATTAGGTTTAGGTTAATAGATTGGGTTAGATGTAAGGATAGCTTTATAGTTAAAGTTAGGTTTAGATTTAAGTTTAGATTTAAGTCTAGGTTTACTGTTGGTTTTAAGGTAAAATTTAGGTTTTGAGTTTGGGTTAAGGCTATGACAAGTTGCAGGTTTAGGGATAGGTCTAGGGATTGGTTTATGGTTTGGGTTAGGGTTTCGGTTAGGGTTAGGGATAGGGCTATTATTAGGTTTAGGGTTAGAGTTAGGCTAATGCCTAGGGTTAGAGCTAGTTTTAGGTTTAGGGTTAAGGTTAGGATTAGGGCTATGGTTAGGGTTATGGTTAGGAATAGTGCTAGGGTCATGTTTGGGCTAAGGGTTAGTCTTTGAGCTAGGGTTAGGACTAAGGTGAGAGTTAGGGTTAGGGTTAGGACTAGGGTTAGGGTTAGGGAGAGTGTTATGCTTAAGGTAGGTTTAGGCCTCAATTAGGGTTGGGGTTACTTAAGTTTTGTGTTAGATTTAGGCCGAGGGTTAGTGCTATGTGTAATGTAAAATCTAGGGTTCTGATTAGAGCTAGTTTTAAGGTTAGGATTAATGCTAGGTCTAGTGTTATGTTTAGGATTGTGTTAGGGTCAGGTTTATAGCTAGGTTTAATGTTATTGTCAGGGCCAGTGTTCAGGTTAAAGTTAGGGTTAGGGTGAAAGCCAGAATAGGACTAGGGTTAGGTCTCGTGGTAGGGTTAGTGTTTGGTTTAGGTTAAGGGTTATTGTTAGGGCTAGCACTAAGTTTTTGTTTAGGTCAAGGGCTAAAGTAATAGCGAGATTTAGGATTAGGTTTTGGTATGAGTTTACTGGTACGTATAAGTTTACTGGTAGGGCTAGTTTCAGGTTGCGGTTTCTGTTTAGGGTCAGGTTTAGACCTATAATTAGTGTTGGGGTCAGAATAAAGGTGAAGGTTAGGGTGTTGTTTTAGGTTAGGTTTAGATCTAGAATGAGGCTAGTGTTAGGACTCATAATAGGGTTATTGTTTTGGTTTGGATAAGGATTAGAATTCGGACTAGAGTTAGAATTATGAATAGGGTTTCTTTTTGGGTAATGGAGAGGATTAGAGCTAGGGTTAGGACTAGGATTAGGATTAGGGCTAGTTTTAGTGTTAGGGTTAGGTTTAGGGTTAAATCTAGTGTTAGGGCTCGGATTAGGGCTACATTTTTGTTAGAGTTAGGGCTACGGTTTGGATAAGGCCAATGTAAGAACTAGGGTTACGATTAGGATTAGTTTTAAGGTTAGGGTTATGGCTAACCAAACCAACCCTTAACCCATACTCTGACCATAATAATATGGCTAGGTTTAGTGTTAGCATTTGTTTTCGGGTTAGGTTGATATTTAGAGCTAGGATTTGTGTTTGGATGTGAGTCAGAGTGAGGGTTAGTTTTAGTCCTAGACTCAAATTAGAGCTCTGGTTATTGCTAGCTATGGGTTAGGGTTTGGTTTTGGTTAAGATTTAGGATTAGAACAATGGCTAAAGTTGGGGTAGGTTTAAGGTTAGGGTTCAAATAGGGCTAGGATTAGCGCTATGATTAGTGTTAGGGTTAGGCATAGGGTTAGGGCTAAGGCTAAGGTGAGTTTTAGGGAAGGGTTGGTGTTATATAGCTAGTTTCAGTGCTAGGGTGAGGGTTATATTTAGGGATAGGGCTAGGTGAGGGTTTCATTTAGGATTAAGTCTAGGTTTAGGGCTAGGATGAGGGCTAGTGTTTGTGTTAGGGTTAGGGCTAGGATAAGGGCTAGGGCTAATGTCAGGTATAGGGTTATGGTTAAGGATAGAGTTAGGGATAGATTTATGGCTAGGTCTAGTGTAAGGGTTAGGTTTAGCATAGGGGTCAGGTATAGGTCTAGGTTATTATTACGGTCAGAGTATGGGTTAAGGATTGGTTTGGTTTAAGGTTTAAGGTTAGGTCTCAAATTAGCATTAGGGTTAGGGTTAGGGCTAGGGTAATGGATAAAGTTAGGTTTACAGTTTAGGTTAAGTTTAAATTAATATATAGGGTTAGTGTTAGGGATAGGATTTGGGTTAGGCCTAGGGTTAATATTTGGTTTAGGCTTATATTTAGAGTAATGAATATGTTTAGTGCTAGTGTTAGGGCTTAGGTTAAGTTTAGGATTAGGCTAGGGTTTGGGTTACATCTTGGGCTAGTGTTAGGGTTAGGTTTAGGGTAAGTATTAGGGTTTGAGCTAGGGTTAGGGTTAGGGCGATGGTTATGGTTAGAATCAGGGCTACATTTAGGGTTAGGTTTAGGGTTAGGGCTAGGTTTAGGGTTATGTTTAAGGTAATGGATAAAGTTAGAGCTGGGATTTGGGCTATGGTTTCAGTTAGGATGAGGGGTAGGGTTAGAATTAGGGTTAGAGCTAGGGTTATGTTTAGAGTAAGGTTTAGAGTTTGATCTAGGGTTTGATCTAGGGCAAGCATTAGGTTTAGGGTTTGTGCTAGGTTTAGGGTTAAGGTTATGCTTAGGTCTAGGTTTAGGGCTTGTATTAGGGCTAGGTTTTGTGTGAGGTTCATGGCTAGTGTTATGGCTATGGATAATATAAGAGCTAGGGTTATGGTTATGGCTAGTATTTTGTGTTAGGGTTATACATATGTCTAGTGTTAGGTTTAAGTTTTCGGTTAGGATAAGGTTTAGAGCTAGGTTTTGTGTTAGCGTAAGCATCATTGTTAGGGCTAGCATTGGGTTTTGGTTAGGGTCAGAATTAGAACTAGGTTTAAGTATAGAGCTAGGTTTAGTCTTTGCTTTAGGGTAATGGTTATTTTAGGGCTAGGGCTATGTTTTTGTTTAGGACTAGGGCTAGAGTTATGGCTATATTTAGGATTAAGTTTAGGTCTAGTGCTAGTGTTATGGTTAGTTTTAGGTATAGGTTTACTGGTAGGGCTAGTGTTAGGGTTCGGTTTAATGTTATGGTCAGGCTTTGACCTCTTGTTAGTGTTAGGGTCAGAATAAGGGAAGGGTTAGGCTTAGGCTTCATGTTAGGTTTAGACACAGAATTAGGGCTAGGGTTCGGACTAGTAATTGAGTTAGAGTTTGGGGTAAGCTAAGGATTAGGGTTAGAACTAGGTTAGCATTAGGGTGAGAGTTTGACTTAGGGTAAGGAATATGTTTAGAGCTAGGGTTTGGGTTAGTGTTAGGGTTAGGGTTAGGGTTAGTGTTAAAGCTAGAGTTGAGGATCAGTTTATTGCTAGGTTTTGTGTTAGGGTTAGGGCTCTGGCTAATGTCAGAACTAGCTTTAAAGTTAGGGAGAGTTTTAGGGTTAGGATTAGGGCTAGGTCTAGTGTTAGGGTTAGGTTTAGGGTTAGGGTGATGTTTAGAGGTAGGGTTAGTTTTAGGGTCAGAGTCAGGGTCAGTATTAGTTGTAGGGATAGTGTTAGGACTAGGTGTAGAATTAGGATTTGGTTTAGGTTAAGGGTTAGGATTAGGGCTATAGCTCAGTTTTGTTTGTGGGCTATCACTAGGGCTAGGGCTAATTTTCTAATTAGAATTAGATTTAGGGCTAGTGTTAGGGTGAGGTTTAGGTTTATAGTTAGGGTAGATTTAGAGTTAGGGTTAGTTCTAGGTTTAGGACTATGGCTAAGTTTAGGGCTAAGGTTATGGCTAGTGTTAGGGTTAGGTAATAGATAAGGTTGGTACTAGAAATAGGTCTTGGGCTACAGTTAGGGTTAGTCTTATGGCTATGGTTAGAGTTAAGGTTACAGTTAGCAATAAATTAGGGCTAAGATTTGAGCTATGGTTAGTGTTAGGAATAGGCCTAGAGTTAGGGCTAGGTTTTGTGTTAGTGATAGTGTTAGGGTTAGGGATAGGGGAAATGATGTGGTTATACCTAGATTCAGAACTAGGGTGAGGGTTGAAATTAGGGTTTAGGCTAGAATTAGGGTTAGGGTTAGGGTTAAGGCTAGGTTTAGGCCTAGGAAGGGCTCTGCTTTGTGTTAGGTTTAAGGCAAGAATTAGGTAGAGTGCTAATATCAGGCCTAGGGATATGGTTAGGGATACTGTTAGTGTTAGTTTTATGGCTAGGTGTAGTTTAAGGGTTATGTTTAGGGTAAGGATCAGGTTTAGAGCTAGGTGTGTTATTAGAGTCAGTGTGTTGTTCAGAATTTGGGTTAAGTTTTGGTTTAGTTTTAGGGCTCGAATTAGCAATAGGGTTAGGGTTAGGGTTAGAGTAATTGATAGGGTTAAGTTTAGTGTTCAGGTTAGGTTTAGGTAATAATAAGGTTAGTGTTAGTGATAGGTTTAGGGTTAAGCCTAAATGGATAGGTTTAGATTCAGGTTTAGTTTTAGCGTAACTGTGAGGATTTGTGCTAGGATTACGACTACGGTAAGGGTTAGTTTTATGGTTGAGTCTAGGGTTAGGTTTAGAGTTAGTGTTAGTGTAGGTTTAGAATTAGGACAAGGGTTAAGTTTAGAGTTAGGGTTAGAATAGTTTTAGGGTTAGGGCTAGTGTTATCATGACATTTATAGTTAGGGTTAGGGTAATGGGTGGGGTTAGTACTATATTTAGAGCTATGTCTGGGTTATGCTTAGGTTTAGGGTAATGGATAGATTAGGGCTGGGGTTAGGGTTAGGGATAAGTCTAGGGTTAGTGTTAGTGTTATGTTTAAGGTAAGTGTTAGGTTTTGAGCTATGGTTAGGGCTAGCATGAAGATTAGGTTTAGTGTCAGGTCTAGGTTTAGGATTAGGGTTACGTTCAGGGCTAGGGTTAGCATTAGGATTGGGGTTATGTTAGGGTAATGGATAGGATTAGAGCTAGAGTTATGGCTAGGATTATGGTTAGGATTAAGTCTAGGGTTAGGTTTAGGGTTAGGGCTAGTTTTAGGGTTATGGGTAGGTAATGATTAGGGTTAGGGTTAAGGTTAGAATTAAAACGAGGTGTAGGACTCAGTTTAAGGCTAGGTTTTTGGTTAGGTTAGGGCTTGGATTAGGGCTAAGGCTAATGTAAGAACTAGAGTTATGATTAGGGCTACTTTTAGGGTTACTGTTAGGGCTAGTTCTAGTTTTAGGGTTACGTATACTTTTAGGGTGATGTCAGAGCTAGTGTTAGAGTAAGGTCAGAGTCAGGCTCAAGGTTAGTTTTAAGGTTAGGTTAGGACTGGAATTAGGGCTGATGTTAGGGCTAGGTGTAGGGTTAGGTTTTCGTTTAGGTTAAGTGTTAGTGTTAGGGCTATGGCTTGATTTTGTTTTAGGGCTTGAACTAGATTAGGGCTAGTTTTAGAATTAATGTTAGTGTTAGGGCTAGTGTTAGTGTGAGGTTTAGGCTTAGGGTTAAGGTTGGACTTAGAGTTATGGTTAGTCTTGGGTTAGAGCTAGGGCTAGTGTTGGGGCTAAGGTTGGGGCAAGTGTTACGGTTATGTTAAGGAATATGGTTGGATCTATGAATAGGGATAGGGTGAGAGTTAGAATTTGTCTTAGTGCTAGTGGTAGTGTTAGGGCTAAATTAGGGCTAGGATCAGGTTTAGGATTAGTGTAAGGGTTAAGTCTAGAGTTAGAGTTAGGGATATATTTGGGGGAAGGGATGGGGTTATAGCAAGGTTCACAACTAGGGTGAGGGATAGAATTAGGGATAGGGATAGAGTTAGGGTTTGGGTTAGGAACAAGGCTAGTTATAGGGCTAGGATGAGGGCTAGCATTTGTGTTAGGTTTATGACAAGATTTAGGGCTACAGCTAATATCAGGTCTAGCGTTATGGTTAGGTATAGTTTTGGGGTAAGATTTATGGCTAGGTTTAGTGTGAGAGTTAGGTTTATGGTGAGGTTCAAGTTGAGAGCTAGGGGTATTATAATAGTCACAGTCATGTTTTGGGTTTGGGATAGGTTGAGGTTTAGGGTTGTGGCTCAAATTAGCATTAGGTTTGAGATAAAGTTAGGATAATGGATAAGGTTAGGTTTAGGCTTCAGTTTAGGTTTAGGGCTCAGATTAGGTTTAGGGTAATGGATAGGTTTAGGTTTAGGCCTATGGTTAGCTTTAGGTTTATGGTTATCATTAGGGTAATGGATAGGGTTAGAGCTAGGGTTAGGGCTAGGGTTATGTTTAGGATTAGTGCTAGATTTAGAGTTAGGGTTAGAGTTAAGGCTAGGGATAGTTTTAGGTTATGGGTTAGGGTTTGAGCTAGGGTTAGTGCTAAGGATAGGGTTAGGCTTAGGATTAGGTCTAGGATTAGGATTAGGGTTACTATTAGGGTTAAGTGTATGGACAGTTTTAGATTTTGGGTTAGGGGTTAGAGATTGGTTTAGATTTAGGACTAGGGTTAGTGTTAAGTTTAGTATAATGGTTAGGGTTTGAGCTAGGGTTAGGACTATGGCAAGGTTTAGGTTTATGGTTAGGTCTAGGGTTAGGTTTCCAGTTAAGGTTAGAGTAGGTTTAGTGTTAGGGCTAAGGTTATTGTGATGTTTATGGTAAGGGTCAGGGTAAATGAAGGGATTAGAGCTAAGGTTAAGACTAGTTTAAAGTTTAGGATTAGGGCTAGGGCTAGGGTTAGGTTTAGGGTTAGGCTTATCATTTTCTTATGGTTAGGTTAAGGGTAAGGGTCAGGGATTGAGTAAGTGTTAGGGCTAGTTTCAGTCTTCAGGTTAAAATCAGGGCTAGGGATAGAGTAAGGGTTAGGGTTATGGTTAGGGCTAGGTTTAGCATTAGGCTTAGTGTTATGATTTGGGTAATGACTAGAGTTAGAGCTAGAGTTTGGGCTATGGTTACAGTTAGGATTAGGGCTAGGATTGGGGTTAGGGTTTGGGCTAGGGTTATGTTTAGGGTAATGGCTAGGATTTCAGCTAGTGTTAGTGCTAGGGCTAGATTGAGGATTA
Source organism: Marmota monax (assembly GCF_021218885.2). NCBI lineage: Eukaryota > Metazoa > Chordata > Mammalia > Rodentia > Sciuridae > Marmota > Marmota monax. Next base: position 112,727 of record NW_026695140.1, on the reverse strand, counting down.
GGTTCAGCCATAGGTCTAGGGACAGGATTATGGTAGGTGTAGGGTTAGAGTTAAGTTTAGGGCTAGGGTTAACATTAGGGTTAGGATAAGGGTTAGGGTAACGGATATGGTTAGATGTATGTTTATGTTTATGTTTAGGGTTAGGTTTAATTTTAAGATTAATGGTAAGGCTACGTTTGTTTAGGTTTATGATACGGGTAAGGTTTTGAGCTAGGTTTAGGGCTATGGGGAGTGTTACTTTTAGGGTTAGGTCTATTGTTAGATTTCTGGTTAGGGTTAGGGTTACGTTTAGGGTTAATTCTAGGGTTATCAATAGAGTTTGGTGTAGGGTTAGGTAATGTGTAGGTTTAGAGCTAGGTTTAGGGCTAGTGTTAAGTTTAGGGTTAGGGCTGGGGTTAGGGTTTAGAGTAAGGTATAGGTGTAAGTTTATATTTATGGTAGGGATAGGCTTTGAGTAAAGTTTGAGACTAAGTCTAGGGTTAGGTTTAGGGTTAGGGTTAGGTCTAGGGTTAGGGTTGGGGTTGCACTTAGGGCTAGATTTATTCCTAGAATTCACTCTAGGTTTTGTGTTAGTTTAAGGCATAGAGTTAGAGCTGTTGGTAATGTAAGAGCTAGGGTTATGATTAGAGCTAGTTGTAGAGTTAGGGTTATGGCTATTTCTAGTTTTAGGTTTAGGTTTTTGGATACGGTAAGGTTTAGAGATAGATTTAGTGTTAAAGGCAGGGTCAGTGTTCAGTTTAGAGTTAGAGTTAAGGTTAAAGCCAGAATTTGTACTAGGTTTATGTCTAGGGGATGGGTAATCATTGCGCTAAGTTAAGGGTTATTGTTAGGGCTAAGGCTAGGTTTTTGTTTAGGCCTAGAGCTAGAGTTGAGGCTTGGGTTTGGTTTAGGTATAAGTTTACTGGAAGGGCTAGTGTTATGGTTTGGTCTAGCATTAGAGTCAGGTTTAGACCTAGGTTAGTGTCATGGTCAGAATAAGGGTCAGGGTTATGGTTAAGGTTTGAGATAAGGTTAGAGCTACAATGAGGGCTAGGGTTCAGACTATTAATATGGCGAGAGTTTTCATTATCCTGAGGATTAGGGATAGGTCTAGGGTTACCATTAATGTTAGGGTTTTTCTTAGGTTTAGGGATAGTGTTAAACCTAGTGTTAGGGGTAGTGGTAGGGGTAGGTTTACGGTTAACCCTAGGTTTAGGCCTCCAATTAGGGCTATTTTTGTGTTAGTGTTAGAGCTAGGGTTAGGGCAACAGGTAAAGTAAGAACCAGGGTTATAATTAGGGTTAGATTTAGGGTTAGGGTTAGGGGTAGTTCTAGTGTTAGTGTTAGATTTACAGTTAGGGTGATATTTAGAGCTAGAGTTATTTTTAGGATAAGAGTCAGGGTGAGGGTTAGTTTTAGGGTTTGAGTTAGGACTCGAATTAGGGCTAGGCTTACTGTTAGGCTTTGGTTTAAGGTTAGCTTCATGTTGAGAGCTAGGGTGAGTGTTTGGATATGAATCAGTGGCAGGGTTAGTTTTAAGGTTACGGTTAGGACTCAATTAGGGCTAGGATTAGTTCTTATAGTAGTTTTGGGTTTGGTTTAAGTTAAGGTTTAGGGTTAGGTCTATTGCTCAGTGTTGTTTTAGTCTAGGGTTAGGGTTAGGGCTAGTTTTACAATTAGTATTAGGGTTAGGGCTAGTGTTAGTTTTAGGCTTAGACTTAGGGTTAGGGTTATTGTTGTAGTTGGGTTTAGATCTAGGTTTAGGCTAGAATTAATGATAGGGCAAGGGTTAGGGTCAGGGTTAGAATTATGGTAAGGGATAGGGTTAGAACTAGGGATAGGGCTAGTGTGAGAGTTAGAGTTAGTGATATGGCTAAAATTAGAGTTAGGGTTTTGCATAGGGGTAATTAGGGCTAGGATTAGGGCTAGGGTTAGTGTTCAGCTTAGGCCTAGCGATAAGGATAGGGTTAGGTTTAAGTTTAGGATAAAGAATGGCATTATAGCTAGGTTTAGACATAGGGTGAGGGTTAGAATTACAGTTAGGGTTCGGGTTGGGGTTAGGGTTATGATTAAGGCAAGGTTTAGGACTAGGATGAGGCTAGTGTTCATTTTAAATTCAGGACTATGATTAGTGCTAGTGCTAATACCAGGTCTAGGGTTATGGTTAAATATAGTTTTAGGGTTAGGCTTATGGCATCTAGTGTAAGGGTTAGGTTTACTTTAAGAGTCAGGTTTAGAGCTCGGGGAATTATTAGGATAAGGATTTTTCTTAGGTAAGGATTTAGGTTTATGGCTCAAATTAGCATTAGGGTTAGGGTTAGGGTATAGTTAGGGTTTGTTTTAAGGTTCATGTTTGGTTTAAGGTAATTGATACAGTTAGCGTTAGTGATAGGGTTAGTTTAAGCTTAGGGTTTGCATTAGGATAATGGTTATGGTTAGGGTAACTGATAGGGTTAGAGATTAGATTAGAACCAGAGTTAAGGTTAGGAATATGCCTTGAGTTATGGTTACAGTTAGTGTTAAAATTAAGGTTAGGTTTAGGGTTAGAGTTATGTTTAGCATAAAGGTTAGGTTTTGAGCAAGGGTTAGGGCTAGGTTTAGGGTTAGGTCTAGGGATAGGATTACGGTAGGTTTAAGATTAGGGTTAGAGTTAGGACTAGGGTTTTCATTAACGTTAGGGTTAGGGTTAAGGTAATGGATAGGGTTAGTTTAAGGTTTGATTTGGTTTTAGAGTTAGAATTATTGATAGTTTTAGGATTAGAGCTATGGTTATGTTTAGGTTTATGGTTAGGTTTATGGTTTGATTTAGATTTAGGGCTATTCTGAATGTTAATTTTAGGGTTATGTCTCTGGTTAGTTTTCCAGTTAGAGTTAGGGTTAACATAAGGGTTCTGGCCAGGATTGTCAATAAGTTTAGGTTTAGGGTTAGGGTAATGGGTAGGATTAGAGCTCGGTTTAGGGCTAGTTTAAGTGTAGGATTTGGGCTAGTGTTAGAGTGAGAGTTAGGGAGAGGTCTAGGTTTATGTTTAGGGTAAAGTTTAGACTTTGACTGTCTTAGGACTAAGGTGAGGGCTAGGGTTAAGCATACGGCTAGTGTTAGGGTTAGGGTTATGCTTAAGGCTAGGTTTAGGCCTAAAATTAGGTCTATGTTTAGTGTTAGGTTTAGGTCTAGGGTTAGGGCTATGGGTAATGTAAGATCTAGGGTTATGATAGGGCTAGTTTTAAGGTTAGGGTTATGGCTGGGTCTAGAATTAGGCTTAGGTTTTGGTTAGTTTCAGGTTTAGAGGTAGGTTTAGTGTTAAAGGCAGGGTCAAAGTTTGGGTTAGAGTTAAAGTTACAGGGTTACAGCCAGAATTAGGAGTAGGTTTAAGTCAAGGGTTTGAGTTCGTGTTTTGGTGAAGAAAAGGTTTCTTTAGGGCTAGGACTAGGATTTTGTTTAGGTCTAGAGCTAGAGTTCAGGCTAGATTAAGGATTAGGTTTAGGTTTAGGTTAGGTTTGGGTTAGGTTAAAGTTTAGTCATGGTTAGTGTTACAGATAGGGCGAGGGTTATCTTAGTGTTAGTGTTACAGTTAGGGCGAGGGTTATCATTAGGGTTAGGATTAGGTTTATACCTAGAGCTAGTGGTAAGGTTAGGTTTAGGCATAAGTTTACAAGTAGGGCTAGTGTTAGGTTTTGGTTTAGGGTTAGGGTCAGGTTTAGCCCTAGGGTATATGTTATGGTCAGAATAAGGGTCAGGGTTAGGGTTAGGGTTTGGGATAGCAGTAGAGCTAGAATGAAATCTAGGGTTAGGACTATTGATAGGGTTAGGATTTGGTTAGCCTAAGGATTAGGGATAGGTCTAGGTTTACCATTAGGTTTAAGGTTTTGCTCAGGGTAAGGCATATGTTTAGGGCTAGGGTTAGGTTTATGGTTAGGGTTAAAGCTAGGTTTAGGGCTCAGATTAGGACTAGTTTTTGTGTGAGGTTTAATGCTAGGGTTAGGGCAATGGCTAATATAAGAACTAGGGTTACAACTACAGTTAGAGGTAGGGATAGGTGCAGTGTTAGGGTTAGGTTTAAGATTCGGGTGATATTTATAGCTAGGGTTAGTGTTAGGATATCAGTCAGGTCAGCGTTAGGTTTAAGGTTAGGTTTAGAACTGAAATTAGGGCTAGGGTTACTGTTAGGGTTGTTTAAGTTTAGGGTGGTGTTTAGAGCTAGGATGAGTGTTAAAACATAATTCAGGTTCAGGGTTATTTTTAAGGTTATGATTAAGACTTGAATTAGGGCTAGGTTTAGATGTAGGTGTACTGCTAGGGTTTGTTTTAAGTTAAGGTTAGGGTTAGGCCTGTTGCTCGATTTTGTTTTAGTGCTATGGTTAGGGTTAGAGCTAGTTTTATGATTGGCTTTAGGGTTAGGGCTAGGGTTATGTTTAGGTTTAGAATTAAGGCTAGATTCAAGGATTAGGGCTAGGTTTCGTGTTAGATATAGGTCAAGAATTAGGCTAGGAGTAATGTCAGGTCAAGGTTTTATTAAGTGATATTTTTAGGGTTAGGTTTATGGCTAGGACAAATTAAAGTGTTAAGTTTAGGGAAAGGGTCAGAATAAGAGCTGGGGTATTATTAGGGTCAGAGTCAGGCTTCGGGTTCGGGTTAGGTTAAAGTTTAGAGTTAAGGCACAAATTAGCATTAAGGTTAGAATTAGGGATAAGGTAATGGATAGTGTTAGGTTTAGGGTTCAGGATAGTTTAAGATAGTGATAATTTTATTGTTAGGCTTGGGGTTAGCATTAGGTTTATGGTTATCATTAGGGTAATTTATAGGGTTAGATGTAGGGTTAGGGCTAGGGTTATGATTAAATTGAGGGCAAGAATTAGGGTGAGGGTCAGGGTTAGGGTGAGGGTTACAGTTAGGATTAGGTTTAGGGTATGGTTTAGGGTTTGAGGTAGGATTTTTGCTATGGCTAAGATTTATTTAGAGTTTGGTCTAGGTTTATGGTCAATGTTAGTGTTACAGTTAGAGCGACAGTTATAATTAGGGTTAGGGTAATAGGTTTAGATGTCAGGTTAAAGATAGGGTTAGGTTTAGGTTATCCTTAGGTTTAGGTTTAGAATTAGGGTTAGGATTTGAGCTAACTTAGATTTAGGGTTAGGGTTAGGTTCACTGTTATTTCTAGGATTAGGTTTTGGTTTAGGGTTAGGGTACGTTTATCTTTAGGTCTAGTGTTATCATTAGGTTAAGTTTAGGGTTAGGGTAGTGGGTAGGGTTCAAGCTAGGGTTTGGGCTAGGGTTAAGGTTAGGATTAGGGCTGGGATTAGGCTATGATTAGGCCTTGGGTTAGTGTTAGGTTTAGGTTAAGTGTAATGCCTAGGGATTGAGCTAGCTTAAGGGCTAAGTTGAGGGTTAAGGTTACAGTCAGGGCTAGGGTAGGGTTAGGGTTACCATTAGTTTTAGGGTTATGGTTAGTGTAATGGACAGATTTGGAGCTAGGCTTTGGGCTATGGTTACAGTTAGGATTAGGGCTAGAATTAGTGAGGTTTAGGGCTTTGACTAGGGTTATGTTGAGGGTAAGGTTTAGGGTTTGAGCTACAGTTAGGGCTAGAAAAAGGGTTAGGGTTACATTTAGGGTTAGGGCTGGTTTTAGGGTTATAGTTATGCTTAGGGTTAGGTTTAGGGCTGTAATTATGGCTAGGTTTTTTGTGAGGTTTAGGGCTTTTGTTCGGTATATGGATAATGTTAGAGCTAGAGTTATGGTTATGGCTAGATTTAGAGTTCGTCTAGTGTTAGGGTTAGTTTTTGGGTTAGGATAATACTTAGAGTTAGGGTTTTTGTTAGGGTAATTGTCAGGGTTCAGGTTAGGATTAGATTTAGTGTCAGGTATAGAATGAGGACTAGGGTTTGGTCTAGGGTTAGAGTGTGTTTGGTTTGGTTAAGGGATATTGTTAGGGCTAAGGCTAGGGTTTTGGCTATATTTAGGATTAGGTTTAGGTCTATTGCTAGTGTTAGTGTTAGGTTAGTGTTAGGGTTACTGGTAGGGCTAGTGTTAGGTTTTGGATAAAATTTAGGGTCAGGTTTAAAACCTAGGTTTAGTGTTAGGGTCAGAATAAGGGTCAGGGTTTGGGTTAGGGTTTGGGTTAATTTTAGAATAAGAATGAGGGATAAGGTTAGTACCAGGAATGAAGTTAAGGTTTGGGGTAGGCATAGAATTAGGGTTAGGACTAGGGTAGCAATAGGGTAAGGGTTTGACTAAGTGTAAAAAATAGGGTTAGAGCTAGGATTAGGACTAGGGATAAGGCTAGGATTAGGGCCAGGGTTAGAGTTAGGGTTAAAGTTAGGGATAAGATTGAATTAGGGCTAGGTTTTGTGTTATGTTTAGGGCTATGTCTAATTTAGGAACTGACATTATGATTAGGGCTAGTTTTGGGGTTAGGTTTAGGGCGAGGTCTAGTGTTAGGATTAGGTTTATTGATAGGGTGATGTGTAGAGATAGGGTTAATGTGTTAATGTCAGAGACATGTTCAGTAGTAGTTTTAGGTTAAGATTAGGACTCAAATTAGTTCTAGGCTTAGGGCTAGAGTTAAGGTTAGGGTTTGGTTTAAGTAAAAGTTTAGGGTTAGTGTTATGGTTCAGTTTTGTTTTAGGTCTAAGCCTATGGTTAGGGCTTGTTCTAGGATTAGCATTAGGGTTAGTGCTAGTGTTAGGGTTAGGTTTAGGTGTAGAATTAGATTTAGATTTAGTGTTAGATTTAGATCGAGGGTTAGGGCAAGGTTTAAGGTTAGGGCTAGTGTTATTCTAGACTATGGCTAGGAATAAGTTTACGGTAAGTGATAGGGTTAGAATTAGGGCTAGGGCTAGGGCAGACTAGTCTTGAAGCTAGGGTTATGATTAGGTTTATAATTAGTGGTAGGGTTAGTGTTAGGGTTAGTCCTAGGGTTAAGGTTAGGGCTAGAGTTAGTGTTAGAGTTAGGGTTTGGGTTAGGTTTAATGTAAGCACTGGGATTATGACTAGGTTTAGGGCTAGGGAAAGTGTTAGAATTAGGGTTAGGGTTATGATTAATGCCCTATACCTAGCCTTAATCAAAACTGTAACCCTAAACCTAGCACTAGTCCTAAGTATAAACCTCACTCTACCTCTAAACCTAGCTATGATACATCCCTTACCCTAAACCCTAAACCTAGTCCTAATGCTAGGAGTAAGCTGAACACTAACCCTAGTTCTAAACCTTGCCCTTATTTAGCTCTAACCCTAAAACTAACCATAACCCTAGCCCTAAGAGTAACTCTAACTCTCACCCTAGCCTTATCCTTAGTGTGATCCTTATCATTTACCATAACCCTAAACCCAGCCCTAACCCTTACCCTATCATTAGACCTAGCCCTAACCCTAGATCTAATCCTAACTCCAAGTCTTAACATAACCCTCAGCCTAAACCTAACACAAACACTAGCCCTGACACTAACGCTCATCATATAACCTAGGTCTAAAACAAAATTGTGCAATAGAGGCTCAGGATATGGTTCAAGTGGTAGTGCATTCACCTGGCATGCACGGGGTGCTGGGTTTGATCCTTAACAACAATAAAAATACAATTATAAAAAGATGCTGTGTCCACCAAAATCTAAAAAAATAAAAATATTAAAAAATTATCTCTCTTTCTCTCTAAAAAAAATCTGAGCAATACTCCTAACCTTAAACATTAACATAATCTAAACCCTAACACTACACCTAGACTTAACCCAAGCCCTAATTCGAGTCCTTACCAAAACCTTAAACTAACTCTGACCCTGAATCATATCCTAACACTCACCCTAGGTCTAAACACCATCCTAATCTTAAACTGAACCCTAACAGTAACCCTAGCCTTAAATTAAGTCATAACCCTAACCTTAAAACTAACCTTAACACTGACTCATTTCCTAACAGTCACCCTAGCTCTAAAGACCACCCAAAACTTAAACTGAACCCTAACAATAATCCTAGGATTATTTGAGACCTAACCCTAACCCTAAAACTAACACTGCCTCTGAATCATATTCTACTACTAACTTAGCTATAAATATCACCCTAACATCAAACCTAACCCTAACACTAGACCTATACCTAGTGTATAACCCTAATTGTAACCCTAGTTCTTATATTATCCATTGCCATAACATTAGACCTAACCCTAACACAAAAATTAGCCCTAATCTGAGCCCTAAACCTAGATTTAACCCTAACCCTAACTCTAGCCCTAACCCTACTCTAAGCCTATCCCTTACTCAAAGTGAAACCCTATCCCTAATGTTAACCATAGACCTATCCCTAATCCTTAAGCTAACCAAAACCCTAACTCTATTAATAGTCATAACCCTACCCTCACTCTATCTCTAAACCTATTCCAAACCCTAATGTTAACCCTGACCATTTTTTTCACCCTAACAGTAATCCTAGGTCTAATCCCTGCCCTAACCCTAGACCAAACCCGAATACTAACTCTAGACATAAACGAAATCCTAAATCTAGCCTTAACTGTAGCCTTAGACCTAAACAGAAACCTATCCCTAGCCCTTAAAGTAACCTTTAAGCTAACACAAACACTAACCCAACCCCTAGACATAAACCTAGTTCTAATTCTGGCTGTAAACCTAATTCTACTTCTAACCCAAACACTGACCCTGCCTTTAAGAGTAAACCTACCTCTAAACCTGACCCTAACAAAAATCTAAACCTAACACTAGACCTAGCCAAAATCCTAACCCTAAAACTAGCCCTAATCATAACCCTAGCTCTTACATTACCCACAGCCCTAACCCTATGCCTAAACCTAACACAAAACCTAGAGCTAATCCTAGGCCTAAACATAACCCTAACCCTAACCCTAAACTAACACTTGATTAGTCATAACCATAGCTCAAAGCCTAACTCTTATCCTAAACATAAACCTACACCTATCCCTAAATATACCCCTAACACTAGCCCTAATGCTAAACTTAACCCTAGCCCTAAACCTAGCTCTAAACCTACCCATTACCCTAAAACTCACCCTAAACCTATTGAAAACCCTAGGCCTAACCCTAACCCTAAACTTAAACAGAAAACTAACATTAGACCTAACCCTAAACCTCCTACACTCACCATAGTCCTAACTCTAGCTCAAACCCTAACCCTTACCATAAACCTAAACATAACCATTGCCCTAAACCTCAATCTAACACTAACCATAACCCTATGCCTACATCTAACCATATCCATTACTCTAACCCTAACTCTAACCATACTCTAATCTTATCCCTAGACCTAACTCTAAACCTAACCTTGCCCAGCCCTAACCCTAGCTCAAAACCTAACCCCTATGCTAAACATAACCCTAACATAAACCCTAGTTTTAATCCTAACCCTAACCCTAACTCAAGACCTATTCCTAACCATAACCCTAGCCCTAAACTTAGCTCTAACCCTATCCATTATGCTAACCATTACCCTTTACCCAAATGCTAACCCTAGGCCTAACACAAACACTATCACTAAACCTACCCCTATCAATTACTTTAAACCTAACGTGAACCATAAATAAAAAACTATCATTACACTATCCCTGCCTAATAATTATTTGAGCCCTAATGATAAACACTAACCTCAACCAAATTCTAATCTAATCCTGACCCTAATAATTCACCTAGCTCTAAATCTGACATTTAGCCCTAAACCTAACCCTTACACTAGACCTAGCCATAAACCTAATCCTAAAACTTTTTTCTCCTCAACTGTAACCCCACACCTGATATTAGCCCTAGCCCTAATCCTAGCTCTAACCCTAACAAAAACCCCAGCCCTTATCCTAGCCCTAAACCTAGATTAATCTTAACCCTAAACCTAACCCTAACACTAACCCCAATACTAATCCTAGCCCTAATCTTAGCCAGAATTTCACCCTATCTTTAAACCTAACCTTAACCCTAGATCTAAGAATATATATAACTCTCACACTAGACCTATAACTAGTTCTTACCCTATCCCTTAATGTAACCCTAACCCTAGCTCTAAACTTAGTCCTAACCTGTGCCCTATCCTTAGCCCAAGCACTAAACTTAGATCATAATCTATCTCTAAATATAACACTAAACTGAAGCCTAAGCTTAACCCTAACACTAGCCCTAACCCTAACACTAATCCTAAAACTAGCCCTAATCCTAGCCCAAGGCCTAAAACAAAACCGAGACATAAGATCTATTCCTAACCATTAAACTAAACCAAACCCTAACCATACACCTACACCTAACCCTAGTGCTAATTCGAGTTTTAAGCTGAACCGTAAAACTAACCCTGACACTGACTCTGACACTAACACTAACCTAGCTCTAAACATCACCCTAATCCTAACACTGACCCTAACACTAACCTAGCCCTAAACTTAACCCTAAAATTAGCCCTAATCTTAACCCTTATACTTACATTAGTCATAATCTTAACCCTATCACTAACTTAACCCAAATCCTACCCCTAATCTGAGCCCTAACCTGAGCTTAAACCCCAACCTTAACCCTAAACCTAGCCCTAGTGCTAATCATAACCATAACCCTAGCCCTACCCTATACATTACCATAACAATAACCCTAATCCTAATGCTAACCCTAGTCCTAAACCTAACCCTATCTCAAATCCTATCCCTATCCATTTCCCTAAACCAAACATGAACCCTAATTCTGAGCCTCTCATTACCCTAACCCTTACCCTAATGCTAATTCAATCCCTAACTTTAAGCCTGAACCTATTCCAAGCCCTAACCTAGACCTTCACCTTAATAATACCCCTAGCCCTAAACCTGACCCTAACCCTAAACCTAAACCTTACACTTGTCGTACCCATAATCCTAACCCTAAAACTATCGTTAAACATAATTCTAGACTTGAAACTAGCCATACTCCTAATCCTAGCCCTAACCCTAAAACAAACACTAGCCCTCATCCTAGTCCTAAACCTAGCCTTAATCATAACCCTAATCCTAATCCTTATTCTAAACATCACCCTACCTCTAAAACTAACGTAACACCATCCCTTACCATAAACTAAATCCTAAATCTAACCCTAATTCTATGCTTAAGCTGAACACTATCCATAGACCTAATCCAAGCCCTAATTTATCCCTATCCCTAACCCTAACCCTAAGCCTAACTCTATTCATAAAACTAGCCCTAACCCTATCACTAGCTGTAAAACAAAAACGAGCAATAGTCCTAACCCTAAACCTAACATAAACCAAACCCTAAAACTACACCTAGACCTAACCATAGACTAAATTCGAGTCCTAACCATAACCTTAAAACTATACCTGACACTGACTCATATGCTAAACACACCCTAGCTTGAAACACCATCCTAAACATAAACCTAAAATTAACAGTGACCCAAGCCCTTATTTGAGTCCTAAACCTAATCCTGACCCTGACTCATATCCTAAAACTAACCCTAGCTCTAAATATAACCCTAAACTTAAACTTAACCCTAACACTAAAACTACACCTACCCCCAGCCCTAAACCTAAAACTAACCCTAATTGTAACCCTAGTTCTTATATTAGTGATTGCCTTAACCCTAGTCCTAACCCTAACACAAAACTAGCCCTAATCCAAACCCTAAACCTAATTTTAACCCTAACACTACCCTAAATTTAGCCCTAAACCTAGCTAAAAACCTATCCCTTACCCTAAGTGAAACCTTAACCCTAATGGTTAACCTAGACCTATTCCTAATCCTTAGGCTAACCAAAATCCTAACCCTATTAATAGTCCTGACCCTAGCCCTCATTCTAGCTGTAATCCTATCCCAAACCCTTTCACTAACCCTGACCCTAAAACAAACCCTAGGTCTAAAACTGACCCTAAAACTAGAGCAAACCCTAACACTGGTCATACCGCTAACTTATACCTAAATCTAATCCTAACCCTAGCCCTAAGACTAATTCTAACTCTCACACTATCCCTATCCCTACTTCTATGCCTATCCATTACCATAATCCAGCCCTAGCCCTAACCCTTGCCCTATCCTTAGTCCTATCTCTAACCCTAGATCTAACTCTAACTCAAAATCTAACCCTAACCCTAAGCCCAAGCCAAACACTAAAACTAGCCCTAATGCTAATGCTAATGATAAAACTATCCCTAATCCTAACCCTAGCAGTAAAACAAACTGAGCAATAGCCCTAACCATAAACCTTAACTTAAACCAAACCTTAACACTACACCTAGACCTAATCATATCCTTAATTCGAGCCCTAACCCTAACCTTAAATCTAACCCCGAACCTGACTCATATCCCAATGCTCACCCTAGCTCTAAACACCCTCCTAACCTTAAACTGAAACCTAAAAGTAAACCTATTCCTAATTCAGGTCCTAACCCTAACCCTGACCCTGATTCATATCCTAACACTAACCCTAGGTCTAAATATCATCTTAACCTTAAACCTAACCCTAACACTAGACCTACCCCTAACCCTAAACCCAAAACTAACCCTCATTGTAACCCTAGTTCTTACACTAACCATTTCCCTATCATTAGCCCAAGCCCTAAGCCAAAATCTAGCCCTAATCCAAGCCCTAAACCTAGATTTAACCCTAACCCTAACTCTAGCCCTAACACTAGCTCTAAGGCTATCGCTTACCCTATGAATAACGCAAATCCTAATGGTAGCCCTAGACCTATGCCTAATCCTTAGGCTAATCAAAATCCTAACCTTATTAGTAATCTTGACCCTAGCCCTTATTCTATCTCTAATCGTATCCCAAACTTGAATGCAAACCTTGACCCTTATACTGACCCTAAAACAAACCCTAGTTCTAAACCTGACCCTAACACTAGACTGAAACCTAACACTAGCCCTTGATTCAAACCTAATCCTAAATCTAGCCTTAACTCTAGACCTAGACCTAAACAAAAACCTAGTCCTAGCTTTAACAATAACCCTTACCATAACCCAAACACTACCCCTCCCCCTAGAACTAAACCTAGTCCTAATTCTGGCTGTAACCCTAACTTGAACTCTAACTCAAACACTGACTCTTCCTTTAACCATAAACCTACTTCTAAACCTGACCCTAACTGAAAATCTAAACCTAACACTAGACCTTGGCCTAACCCTGACCCTAAAACTATCCCTAATCATAATCCTAGCTCTTACATTTCCCACAGCTTTAAACATAGGCCTAAACCTAACACAAAACCAAGAGCTAATCCTAGGCATTAACTTAGCCCTAAGCATAACCCTGATGCTAACCATAACCTTACCCAAATCTAACCCTCGCCTTAGTCCTAACCATAGCTCAAAACCTAACCCTTACTATAAACATAAACCTAGAACTATCCCTGCATCTAACCCTAAATCTAGTCCTAATTCTAACCGTAACCCTAGCCCTAACCCTAGCTCTAAACCTCCCCATTACCCTAAACCTAACCCTAAATGTAACCCTAGTCTAAACTCTAACCATAATCCTAAACCCTAAACAGAAAACTAACCTTAGACCTAACCCTAAACTAATACTCGCTATAGCCCTAACCATAGATCAAACCCTAAGCCTTACCATAAACCCAAACATAACCATAGACCTAACCCTAACCCTAAACTTAAATCTAGCCCTGTCCCTAAACCTAAACCTACATCTAACAGTATTTATTACACTAACCCTAACCCTAAACTTAATTATAACCATTCCACTAACCCTGACTCTAACCCTAAACCTACTGTAATCCTATCCCTAAACATAACCCTGAGCCTAACCCTTGCTCTAACACTAATCATAGCTCAGAACCCAACTCTTACACTAAACATAACATTATCTCTAACCATAGTTCTAACCCATACCCTAACACTAACTCAAGACCTAATCCTAACCATGAGTCTAGCTATAAAGTTAACTCTAACTGTACCCATTACTCTATAATTCTAGTCCTAACCCTATCTCAAGACCTAATCCTAACCATAACCCTAGCCCTAAACTTAACTCTAACTGTATCCATTACCATAAACATAACCCTTTCCCTAATGGTAACCCTAGGCCTAACCCTAAACCTATCACTAAACCTAACCTTATCAATTACCCTAAACCTAACCTTCACCCTAAATCTAAACCTATCATTACCCTAACCATAACCCTAGGGCTAATTTGAGCCCTAACCCTAAATAAAACCTAAAAGAAACCCTAACCATGACCCTGACCCTTATAATTCACCTAGCTATAACCTGACCCTTACCTTAAACCTAATCCTTACATTAGACCTAGCCAAAACCTAACCCTAAAACTATCTATAACCATAACCCTAGACCTGACATTAGCCCTAGATATAATCCTAGCCCTAACCTGAACACAAACCCTAGCCCATATTAGCACTAAACATAGCCTTAATCATAACCTTAACCTTAAACTTAGGCCTAACTTAAAACCTTTCATATCCCCAGTCTTAAACCTAACTCAGCCCTATCCCTAACCCTAACCCTAACTCTGTTGAGAGCCACAGCCGAAGGGGCCCCAGCAAACTTCCAGCTGCCAGCAAACTTCCAGCTGCCGGCTGATGATTGGCTCACAGCAGGAGCCACTTGTCAAAAGAAACTAACTTTATTTTTAGAACCACACACGACAAACAAAATAGTCTCTCAGGAAAAACCCTCAGAGCCTCAACTGCCACCACCGGCTTTCCCCAAGCCTCTCTCTCCCACACAAGCTTCTCTCCACCTCCCACAATCCTCCTGCTCTTGAGGCCGATTGGCTGGGTCACGTGGGCGGAGCCAAAAAAGTCCCCCAATGAGCAGCTCCGTGGTCTGAAAGGGCAGGGAAACAGCCCAATGAGCATCACCGCAGAGGAGCCAATCAGCTAGATGTTGCTGGGGCCGAGGAGCCAATCAGCTAGATGTTGCTGGGGCCGCTGTGAGCCAATCATCAGCCAGCAGCTGGAAGTTTGCTGGCAGCTGGAAGTTTGCTGGGGCCCCTTTGGCTGTGGCTCTCAACATCTCCCCCTCTCTGTTTAAACAACAAGCATGTGGCTTAGGGACCGTGCCTGTTAGGCAGTCCAATTCAACATATGGTCCTTACCCGTCATCGGATGAACTGACCTCTAGGCGTCAGCCTCCTGTCTTAGGTTGGTACCACTGCAATTGGATCATACCCGTCACTGACTACCGGTCCAGCATACAGCCATAATTGTGGATAGGCCTTTGCACCTGTTGGGGGGGTGAGGTTCTTTGCCTCACCTCTGTTGGCCCCCAAATTTTAGACCATCACTAGTAGAGGAGGATGCAAAATGCCATGACATTAAGCCAATTGAGGGCTCCTTTGAAAAATTGTACCACCGGTGACATCATCAGCAAAAATACCCCAACACTACCACAAGTCGCTGCACCAACAGATAGTTCACAATGCATACAGGTGAGCTCACAATGTGTCCAGGCAAGTTCTGCAAGCAGTTCAGTGATGGCTATTGTAGAAGCTGTAGATTGGTTTTATCTTTGACTTCACCAGCACTGGGATGAAGATAGGAATTCTGGCAATAATGGCTAAAGAAAAAATTATGTAACATTCCAGAAGGCACTAAAAGAAAACAATTTTCTTAACAATTTACATTGTCTTCACCGGCACTGGGATGAAGATAGGAATTCTGGCAATAAAGGCTAAAGAAAAAAATTATGTAACACTACAGAAGGCACTAAAAGAAAACAATTTTCTTAACAATTTACATTATCTTTAAGAGAATTATTAAATATAATGAAAAGGAAAGGTGAAAGTAAACAAACAGATCTGTTAACGTTCTTTTTGGCTTACATATTAAAACAATCCTCAACAGTTGTTTACCCAATTTAAATTAAACCATATAAATCACGTGAAAAAAAAATATTTGGATCCATTTTATCATGAGCGCTCATCATATATGATATATGGACATACGTACATTCAAACATATAACACAAAACACAAGTGTGCACACATAATATAATACATACAACACATAACATTATAGTAAAGGCCTTATAACTTTTTACAGGTGAAATCTCCATTGCAATGCTTAAAAACTCTATAGTCAAAAAATAGAACTGATCAGCAAAACATTAACCTAGGTCTGTATGAGCTCAAAAAAGAAAATAGAACTTCATGATATGGCAAAGGGCAATAATAAAATAGATATTGAAAAAAGCATCCTGGTTCTGTTGCAGATGTAAGAATAGCCAAACTGGAGTTTTGGATATCAGTTGTTATGGATTTGAGCCAAATCATCTTCTTTTTGGTCTGTAGAAATCGCTTTAGTTAATCTTTCTGGAATCCAAATCGGCTGCTGTTCTCCCTGTGGAAACACATAAACAGACCCCCGACTCCAGACAATCACTGGGTCAGGACCTTGGTTAATCTCTCTGGAATCCAAATCGGCTGCTGTTCTCCCTGTGGAAACACACAAACAGACCCCCGACTCCAGACAATTACTGGGTCAGGACCTTTCCATTGTCCTGTTAGAATATCCTTCCAAAGTACCTTGGGCTTATGTACATTTTTTGGACACATATGCCTTTCCGCAGCACTAAGTCCTGATGAATCCAAATTTAAAAAGTTTAGAGTAAAAAGGGTTATTTTAAGTTTATCTTTGGGGAATATATACCCCTTCCCAATTCCTTCTTTTTGCTTTAATAAGTACATTTTAATAGTTTGATGAGCTCTTTCAACTATGCCTTGTCCCTGTGGATTGTATGGGATTCCTGTTATATGAGTAATGCCAAATGTTGAGCAAAATTGTTTAAAATAGGTAGAAGTATAACCAGGGGCATTATCTGTTTTTAACTGTTTTGGAACACCCACAGTGGCAAAATTTTGTAAGCAATGAGCTATAACATCTTTAGTTTTTTCTCCGGCATGAAGGGAGCCCATCAAAAATCCAGAAGAAGTATCAACTGTAACATGCAAATATTTTAATTTTCCAAGTTCTGGCAAGTGTGTGACGTCCATCTGCCAAATATGGTTAGGTATCAATCCTCTAGGATTGACTCCAAGATTAACTTGTGGTAAAAAGGTCACACAATTTTGACATTGTTTTATTATTTGTCTAGCTTGTTCCTTAGTTATTTTAAAACGCTTTTGTAAAGTATTAGCATTGACATGGAACTTTTTATGAAAATTTATAGCTTCTTCTAGTGTAGAGAAAATATGTATGTCATGTGTAGTTTTATCTGCTAAATCATTGCCCAAACTAAGGGCTCCAGGCAATCCTGTATGTGCCCTGATATGTCCTATAAAGAATGGATCTTTTCTGTCCCAGATTAGACTTTGTATAGTGGAAAGCAAAGAGAAAAGAGTAGAAGAAGGGGAAATCCTACCAGCATCTTCAAGAGATACTATAGCATTAACTACATACTGACTATCAGAAAATAAATTAAATACAGAATCTTTAAACATCACAAAAGCTTGTAAAACTGCATTAAGCTCTACCTTTTGAGCTGATTGTTTGGGTACTAAAAATGTAAAAGTTTGATCAGGGGTAACTACTGCTGCTGTACCATTATTTGACCCATCAGTGAATATATTTGGAGCATTCATGATAGGTGTTTTTCTTGTCATTTTTGGAAAAATTACAGGATGCAATGACCAAAAAGACAATAAAGGATTAGATGGTAAGTGGTTATCAAATGAAACATTAGATTTACACATGATTATTGCCCAAGTATTTAACTCATTAGCTAACTCATCAATTTGATTCATAGTATATGGAGTAATAATTTTATTGGGAGAAATTCCAAACACTCCCTTTGCTGCTTTTATTCCTTTGAGTATTAATTGTCCTACAGCCTCAGGATACCTAGTAAGAATAGTGTTAGGAGAATAAGATAAATGTATCCATAATAATGGACCTTCTTGCCAAAATACTCCTGTAGGAATATTTTTTGTTGGTAGTACAATAAATAATAAAGGCAAACTTATATCAATTCTATCCAAATGCATATTTTCCATATATGTTTCAATGATTTTTAATGCCTTTCTTGCTTCAGGCGTTAACATTCGGGGTGAATTTGGATCTGATGGACCTTTTAGGATATCAAATAAAGGTCCCAACTCTCCTGTTGGTATACCTAAATAAGGCCTTATCCAATTTATGTCTCCTAATAACTTTTGAAAGTCATTAAGTGATTTGAGTTGATCTACTCGTATTTGAATTTTTGGTGGACGGACCATGGTTGAGGATAATAGAACTCCTAAATAATTAATTGGAAAATTTAATTGTACTTTATCTATTGCTATCTCTAGATTATAATTTTTTAATAAGTTTGTAAGTGTGGCATAACATTCTAGCAATGTGTTTTTATCTTTGTGTGCTAATAATACATCATCCATATAGTGAAATATTTGTAGTTCAGGATTTTGATTTCTAAGTGGCTGGATTACTTTGTTAACATAAATTTGACACATAGTTGGGCTGTTAGCCATCCCTTGAGGGAGTACTTTCCATTCATATCTCTGATCAGGACCTTCATGAATCAGTGCAGGGATAGTAAATGCAAAACGTGGACTATCCTCAGGATGAATTGGAATTGAAAAAAAACAATCTTTAATATCTATAACTAAAACATACCAGGTTTTTGGCAAAGCAGACAACTGAGGAATCCCTGATTGAGCAGGTCCCATAATAACCATCTCATTATTAATGGCTCTTAAATCTTGCAAGGCAAACTTATATCAATTCTATCCAAATGCATATTTTCCATATATGTTTCAATGATTTTTAATATCATTAGATATCATTAGACCATGGAAACATGAAGATTTAAACACATATATTAAATTATGTAGAGACATTAATGAACAAGAGCAAGTCGTGGCAGCTGCAGTAAAACAGGCTTTAGATGCCAGAGACATTAATGAACAAGGGCAAATTGTGGCAGCTGCAGTAAAACAGGCTTTAGATGCCAGGCCAAGAACATGCTACAATTGTGAACAAACAGGACATTTTAAAAGAAATTGCCCCATTGGAGGAGGGTTTAACAAAACTAGGTATCAAAGGAGTAGAATACCAGGTATTTGCCCACGATGCCGTAGAGGGAGACATTGGGCTAATGAATGCCGTTCTCAAACCACCATAGAGGGTACTCCATTATCAAAAAACGAACAAGGACCAGGTGTTTATCCACGATATCGTGGAGAAAGGCATTGGGCTCCATTGCCAAAAAATGGACAGGGGGGCCAATGCTCCGGGGCCCAAAACCACAAATATACGGAGCACTGGAGGAACCCAGCAACCCCATCAGGGTAGTGCCCAGGACACATTGTCCATCAGATCCCTCATCAGACAAACCAGAGGGAGCGCAGGGTTGGACATCTGCGCCTCCGCCAGAGCAGTACTAACTCCAGAGATGGGAGTTCAAATCATTCCCACAGGGGTGAAAGGACCTCTTCCCAAAGGAACAGTAGGCTTATTATTGGGACGCAGCTCTTCTACTCTAAAAGGACTTATGATAAGTCCTGGGGTAATTGATCCCGATTATGAAGGTGAAATAAAAATTATAGCCAGTTCTCCAAAGGGTATATCAGTAATTTCACCAGGAGATAGAATAGCACAGTTACTAATAATACCCAGCCTACATGATAAATTTTCCAGTCGTACTGTAGAAAGAGGTTCCAAGGGATTAGGCTCCACAGGTGTAGATTGGGCTATGCTTTCCTTAAATTTAGATTCTCGCCCCATGCTAAAACTAAATATTCAAGGACATGAATTTAATGGGCTACTGGATACAGGTGCAGACCTTAGCATCATCTCTCGTCAAGAATGGCCAAAACATTGGCCATTACAACAAGCCACTCAAACGCTTCGAGGCCTAGGAGTGGCGACTAATCCCCATAGAAGTGCAATGGTATTAGATTGGAAGGATCCTGAAGGATGTGAAGGAACTATACAGCCATATGTATTGGATCATCTTCCCGTAAATTTATGGGGACGAGATGTCCTAGATCAATTAGGTTTGACATTAACAAATAACATCAACCAAAATGCACCCACTATTATGACTAGACAAGGTTTTAGGAAAGGAAAAAGATTAGAAAAACAAGAACAAGGTATAGCAGCACCAATACAAATAGATCAAGGAACAGACAGACATGGGTTGGATTTTCAGAAAGGGCCACTGAGACAATAAAAATTACTTGGAGATCAGAAAGACCAGTATGGGTTCCTCAGTGGCCCCTGACTAAAGAAAAGATACAAGCAGCCCATGACATGGTCAAACAACAATTAGCAGAAGGACATATACAACCTTTTGTATCTCCCCATAATACTCCCATTTTTGTCATCAAAAAGAAATCTGGTAAATGGAGATTATTGCAAGATAATGAGATGGTTATTATGGGACCTGCTCAATCAGGGATTCCTCAGTTGTCTGCTTTGCCAAAAACCTGGTATGTTTTAGTTATAGATATTAAAGATTGTTTTTTTTTCAATTCCAATTCATCCTGAGGATAGTCCACGTTTTGCATTTACTATCCCTGCACTGATTCATGAAGGTCCTGATCAGAGATATGAATGGAAAGTACTCCCTCAAGGGATGGCTAACAGCCCAACTATGTGTCAAATTTATGTTAACAAAGTAATCCAGCCACTTAGAAATCAAAATCCTGAACTACAAATATTTCACTATATGGATGATGTATTATTAGCACACAAAGATAAAAACACATTGCTAGAATGTTATGCCACACTTACAAACTTATTAAAAAATTATAATCTAGAGATAGCAATAGATAAAGTACAATTAAATTTTCCAATTAATTATTTAGGAGTTCTATTATCCTCAACCATGGTCCGTCCACCAAAAATTCAAATACGAGTAGATCAACTCAAATCACTTAATGACTTTCAAAAGTTATTAGGAGACATAAATTGGATAAGGCCTTATTTAGGTATACCAACAGGAGAGTTGGGACCTTTATTTGATATCCTAAAAGGTCCATCAGATCCAAATTCACCCCGAATGTTAACGCCTGAAGCAAGAAAGGCATTAAAAATCATTGAAACATATATGGAAAATATGCATTTGGATAGAATTGATATAAGTTTGCCTTTATTATTTATTGTACTACCAACAAAAAATATTCCTACAGGAGTATTTTGGCAAGAAGGTCCATTATTATGGATACATTTATCTTATTCTCCTAACACTATTCTTACTAGGTATCCTGAGGCTGTAGGACAATTAATACTCAAAGGAATAAAAGCAGCAAAGGGAGTGTTTGGAATTTCTCCCAATAAAATTATTACTCCATATACTATGAATCAAATTGATGAGTTAGCTAATGAGTTAAATACTTGGGCAATAATCATGTGTAAATCTAATGTTTCATTTGATAACCACTTACCATCTAATCCTTTATTGTCTTTTTGGTCATTGCATCCTGTAATTTTTCCAAAAATGACAAGAAAAACACCTATCATGAATGCTCCAAATATATTCACTGATGGGTCAAATAATGGTACAGCAGCAGTAGTTACCCCTGATCAAACTTTTACATTTTTAGTACCCAAACAATCAGCTCAAAATGTAGAGCTTAATGCAGTTTTACAAGCTTTTGTGATGTTTAAAGATTCTGTATTTAATTTATTTTCTGATGGTCAGTATGTAGTTAATGCTATAGTATCTCTTGAAGATGCTGGTAGGATTTCCCCTTCTCCTACTCTTTTCTCTTTGCTTTCCACTATACAAAGTCTAATCTGGGACAGAAAAGATCCATTCTTTATAGGACATATCAGGGCACATACAGGATTGCCTGGAGCCCTTAGTTTGGGCAATGATTTAGCAGATAAAACTACACATGACATACATATTTTCTCTACACTAGAAGAAGCTATAAATTTTCATAAAAAGTTCCATGTCAATGCTAATACTTTACAAAAGCGTTTTAAAATAACTAAGGAACAAGCTAGACAAATAATAAAACAATGTCAAAATTGTGTGACCTTTTTACCACAAGTTAATCTTGGAGTCAATCCTAGAGGATTGATACCTAACCATATTTGGCAGATGGACGTCACACACTTGCCAGAACTTGGAAAATTAAAATATTTGCATGTTACAGTTGATACTTCTTCTGGATTTTTGATGGGCTCCCTTCATGCCGGAGAAAAAACTAAAGATGTTATAGCTCATTGCTTACAAAATTTTGCCACTGTGGGTGTTCCAAAACAGTTAAAAACAGATAATGCCCCTGGTTATACTTCTACCTATTTTAAACAATTTTGCTCAACATTTGGCATTACTCATATAACAGGAATCCCATACAATCCACAGGGACAAGGCATAGTTGAAAGAGCTCATCAAACTATTAAAATGTACTTATTAAAGCAAAAAGAAGGAATTGGGAAGGGGTATATATTCCCCAAAGATAAACTTAAAATAACCCTTTTTACTCTAAACTTTTTAAATTTGGATTCATCAGGACTTAGTGCTGCGGAAAGGCATATGTGTCCAAAAAATGTACATAAGCCCAAGGTACTTTGGAAGGATATTCTAACAGGACAATGGAAAGGTCCTGACCCAGTAATTGTCTGGAGTCGGGGGTCTGTTTGTGTGTTTCCACAGGGAGAACAGCAGCCGATTTGGATTCCAGAGAGATTAACCAAGGTCCTGACCCAGTGATTGTCTGGAGTCGGGGGTCTGTTTATGTGTTTCCACAGGGAGAACAGCAGCCAATTTGGATTCCAGAAAGATTAACTAAAGCGATTTCTACAGACCAAAAAGAAGATGATTTGGCTCAAATCCATAACAACTGATATCCAAAACTCCAGTTTGGCTATTCTTACATCTGCAACAGAACCAGGATGCTTTTTTCAATATCTATTTTATTATTGCCCTTTGCCATATCATGAAGTTCTATTTTCTTTTTTGAGCTCATACAGACCTAGGTTAATGTTTTGCTGATCAGTTCTATTTTTTGACTATAGAGTTTTTAAGCATTGCAATGGAGATTTCACCTGTAAAAAGTTATAAGGCCTTTACTATAATGTTATGTGTTGTATGTATTATATTATGTGTGCACACTTGTGTTTTGTGTTATATGTTTGAATGTATGTATGTCCATATATCATATATGATGAGCGCTCATGATAAAATGGATCCAAATATTTTTTTTTCACGTGATTTATATGGTTTAATTTAAATTGGGTAAACAACTGTTGAGGATTGTTTTAATATGTAAACAAAAAAGAAGGTTAACAGATCTGTTTACTTTCACCTTTCCTTTTCATTATATTTAATAATTCTCTTAAAGATAATGTAAATTGTTAAGAAAATTGTTTTCTTTTAGTGCCTTCTGTAATGTTACATAATTTTTTCTTTAGCCATTATTGCCAGAATTCCTATCTTCATCCCAGTGCCGGTGAAGACAATGTAAATTGTTAAGAAAATTGTTTTCTTTTAGTGCCTTCTGTAATGTTACATAATTTTTTCTTTAGCCATTATTGCCAGAATTCATATCTTCATCCCAGTGCCAGTGAAGACAATGTAAATTGTTAAGACAATTGTTTTCTTTTAGTGCCTTCTGGAATGTTACATAATTTTTTCTTTAGCCATTATTGCCAGAATTCCTATCTTCATCCCAGTGCTGGTGAAGTCAAAGATAAAACCAATCTACAGCTTCTACAATAGCCATCACTGAACTGCTTGCAGAACTTGCCTGGACACATTGTGAGCTCACCTGTATGCATTGTGAACTATCTGTTGGTACAGCGAATTGTGGTAGTGCTGGAGTATTTTTGCTGATGGTGTCACCGGTGGTACAATTTTTCAAAGGAGCCCTCAATTGGCTTAATGTCATGGCATTTTGCATCCTCCTCTACTAGTGATGGTCTAAAATTTGGGGGCCAACAGAGGTGAGGCAAAGAACCTCACCCCCCCACAGGTGCAAAGGCCTATCCACAAGTATGGCTGTATGCTGGACCGGTAGTCAGTGACGGGTATGATCCAATTGCAGTGGTACCAACCTAAGACAGGAGGCTGACGCCTAGAGGTCAGTTCATCCGATGACGGGTAAGGACCATATGTTGAATTGGACTGCCTAACAGGCACGGTCCCTAAGCCACATGCTTGTTGTTTAAACAGAGAGGGGGAGATGTTGAGAGCCACAGCCAAAGGGGCCCCAGCAAACTTCCAGCTGCCAGCAAACTTCCAGCTGCCGGCTGACGATTGGCTCACAGCAGCCCCAGCAACATCTAGCTGATTGGCTCCTCTGCGGTGATGCTCATTGGACTGTTTCCCTGCCCTTTCAGACCACGGAGCTGCTCATTGGGGGACTTTTTTGGCTCCGCCCACGTGACCCAGCCAATCGGCCTCAAGAGCAGGAGGATTGTGGGAGGTGGAGAGAAGCTTGTGTGGGAGAGAGAGGCTTGGGGAAAGCCGGTGGTGGCAGTTGAGGCTCTGAGGGTTTTTCCTGAGAGACTATTTTGTTTGTCGTGTGTGGTTCTAAAAATAAAGTTAGTTTCTTTTGACAAGTGGCTCCTGATTGTGCCCAGCCAGACTGCGGCACCTAACCTTAAACTTAGGCCTAACTTAAAACCTTTCATATCCCTAATCTTAAACCTAACTCAGCCCTATCCCTAACCCTAACCCTAACTCTAGCCCTAAAACTAAGTCTAACTCTCTTCCTAGCCCTAAAACTAGTTCTTACCCTTTCCCTTACTGGAATTATAAACCTAGCCCTAATCCTAGGCCTAACCCTAGCCATTTCCTTAGCCCTAGCCGTAACCTTGGATCTAACCTTAACTCTAAATCTAACTCTAATACAAAGCCTAAGCCTAAATCGAACACTAACCCTAACCCTAAACCTAATGCTACTCCTAAAACTAGCCCTAACTCTAGGCCTAGCCCTAATACAAAACCAAGCCATATTCCTAACCCTAACTCTTAACCTAAACCAAACCCTAACCCTAGCCCTAATTCTACTTTTAAGTAGAACCCTAAAATTAGCCCTAACCCTGATTCTGACGCAAACACTAACTCTAGCTTTAAACATCACCCTAAACATAACCATAAACATAACACTAGACCTAGCCCTAACCCTAACCATAACCCTAAAACTAGCCCTAATTGTAACCCTAGTACTTACATTAGCCATAACCCTAACCCTAGCCCTAACTTAACCCAAAATCTAGCCTAATCTGAGCCCTAAACTGAGCTTTAACCCTATCCCTAACCGTAACCCTAAATCTAGCACTAAGAATAACCATAACCTTAGCTCTAACCCTAACTCTAACCCTATCCATTACCCTAACCATAATCCTAATGCTAATGTTAACCCTAGGCCTAAACCTTACCATACCCCTAATCCTAACCCTATCCATTACTCTAAACCTAACTTGAAATCTAAACATAACTATATCCTTTCACTAATCCTAAACCTATGCTAATTGGGGCCCTAAATTTAAACCTTAACCTATGCCAAACACTAACCACGACTCTGACACAAACAATATCATTAGCTCTAAACCTGACTGAAACTCTAAACCTAACCCTTACACTACATCTAATTTAACCCTAAACTATCTTTAACTGTAAAGCTGGACCTGAAATTAGCCCTAGCTCTAAACGTAGCCTTAATCCTAACCCGAACAATAACCCGAGGTTTAAATCTAATTCTAACACTCGCCGTAGCCCTAAATCTAGCTAAACCCCATCCCTTACCCTAAACCTAACAATAACCCTAAACCTAACCATAATCTTAAACCTAACCATAAGCTTGCCCTAACCCTAGGCCTAACCTTAACACTAAGCCTTGCACTAACCCTAATTTAGTCATATACTAACCCTAAACTTAGCCTTAAGACAAAGTCTAACTCTTGCCCTAGCCCTAGCCCTAGTTCTATCCTTAGATTTGCCCAATCCTGGATCTAAACCTAACTCTAAATTTAAAACTAACTCTAAATTTAACCATAACCATAATCCTAAACCAAACCCTAACACTAGCTCTAAGAATAATGCTAATCCTAAAACTTGCCTTACCCCTAGCCCTAGCCTTAAAACAAAACCAAGCCATATCCCTAACTCTAACCCTTAACCTAAACCAAACCATAAACCTACACCTAGCCGTAACCCTAACTCTAACAATAACTCTGACCCTGAACCTGATCCAAACACTAATCCTAGCTCTAAACATCACCCTAACCTTAAATTTACCCTAACACCATAACTTTCCTTAACCCTAACCCTAAAACTAACCCTAATCTTAACCCTAGTTCATACATTAGTTGTTGCATTAACACTAGCCCTAACCCTAACACAAATTCTACCCCTAATTCTAATCCTAACCCTAACTTAAACCCTAATATTAACCCTCACTAGCCATAACCCTAACCCTAAACCTAGCCCTATCCCTAGCTCTAACCTTATCCCTTACCCTAAGACAAACTCTAAACCAAATGTTAAACCTAGTCCTAACCCTAATCCAAAGCCTAACTTAAACACTAACAGTATTACTAGTCCTAACCCTAGCCCTCATTCTAGTTCTAACCCTAACCTTGACCCTTATTCTGATCCTAACAGTAACCCTAGGTCTAAACCTGACTCTAACCCTAAACCAAACCCTAACACTAGCCCTACCGGTAAGCCTATTCCTATATCGGACCATAACACTAGATCTAGACCCCAAACTAATCCTAAATATAGCTATAATTCTAGCCCTAGACCTAAACAAAACCCCAGCTCTAGCCCTAACAATAACCCTTAACCTAAACTAAACACTCACCCTACAACTAGATGTAACACTAGTCCTAATTCTGGCTCTAACCCTAACCCTTATCCTATCCAGAACACTGATCCTGACACTAACATTAAGCTATCTCTAAACCTGACCCTAACCAAAACCTAGTCCTAATACTAGACCTAGCCATAACCCTAGCCCTAATACTAGCCCTAAACAAAACCCTAGCCCTAACACTATTTAACCCTAATCTTAACCCTAACAGTAGCCCTAACCCTAACCATAATTCAACCATAGCCCTAAACCTAACACAAAACCAAGCCATAATCCTAGGCCTAAACTTAGCCTTAAGCATAACCCTAACCCTAACCCTAGCCCTAAAACTAACACTTGCCTTAGATCTAACCCTAGCTCAAAGCCAAACCCTAACCCTAAACAAAACCCTAGCACTATACTAAACCATAACCCTAACCCTAGCACTTATCCAAACCCTAAACCTATCTCAAAATTTAGTTCTAACCCTGTCAAATACCCTAACCCTAACCCTAACCCTAATTATAGCCCTATCCCTACCACTAAACCTAACCCTAACCATAAACGTATCCCAAGACCTAACCATAAACCTAAACCTCACCATAGCCCTAGCCCTAGCAGAAACATTAAGCCTTACACTAAACCTAATCCTAACACTAGCCCTAAATCATAACCTAACCCTAACCCTAAACCTAAATCTAACATTATCCATTATCGTAAAACTAACCATAATTGTAATGAAAACTCTAGCCATAACCCAAACCCTAACCAAAACCTAACCATAAACATATTCGTAGACCTGAACGTAAACCTAACCCTCGCCCTACACATCACCCTAGCTCAAACTCTAACCCTTACCCTAACCTAACCATAACCGTAGCCCTAAACCTAACACTTATCGTAAACCAAACCCTATCCCTATCCCTAAACCTAACTCTAATTTTAGACTTAATCCAAACCATAACCAAGCCCTAACCCTAGCTCCAAATCTATCCATTATACTAAACATAACCCTAACCTAATTCTAACCTTAACCCTATTGCTAAACCTAACCCATCCATTACCCTAAATCTTAACTGAAACCTAAACCTAACCCTATCCATTACCCTAACCCTAAGCCTAAACCTAACACTAATTCCAGCCCTAAACCTAAACTTTAACCAAAACCAAATGCTAACCCTGACCCTAACCCTAATAATACCCCCAACTCTAAATCTAACCCTTACCCGAAACATAGCTCTGACACTAGACCTAGCAATAACCTAACCCTGAAACTATCGTTAATCATAACTCTAGTCTTGACATTAGCCCTAGCCTAGTTCTAGCCCTTAACCTAAAAGAAACCCTAGCCGTAAACCTCGCCTTAATCCTAACCTAAACACTATCCTTAGCTCTAATCCTAATTCCAACCCTCATCCTAGCCATAAAGCTAGCTATAACCCTACCCATTCCCCTAAACTTAATCATAACTCCAATGCTAATCCTAAACCTAGCCCTACCCATAGGCATATCCCTAACACTAACCTCATCCTAGCCCTATTTTAGCTTTAACCCTAACACTAAGCCTAAGCCTAGTCCTAAATCTATATCTTACTCTCGTCCTAGCCATTTCCCTAGTTCTAACCCTTTTCCTTACCATAACACTCACCCTAGCCCTAACCCTAACCCTGGATCTAACCCTAACTCTAAATGTAAACCTAACCCTAAGCCTACACCTCACCCTAACAATAGCCCTAACCCTAACACTAATTCAAAATCTAGCCCTAACCCTAGCCCTAGCCCTAAAAGAAAACCAAGCCATAGCCCTAACCCTAACCCTAATGCATAGAAGTCAAGATGAGTGAAACCTGAAAACAAACTGTTCCTGACAACGAACCTTGAACTGAGAAGGCCCAACCTGGGAAACATGGTAATGCTAGGTAAAAGATGAATCCTGACCGGTATCAAAGAAATTTGAACAAAACTATCGCTAACCCAAACATTAGTTCTAAACCTAGCCCTATCCCTAATACAAAAACTAAGCCTTTCCTGTTTATAGAGCTTGATCATAAAAGTCCCAAAGTCCCAAACTTGGGGTGCCTAGTAGGGAAAGGTAACAGATGAATCCTGCCCAGTATCAAAAATTCTGACCAATATTTGGGTAAGGTGTTTCAGTACATACCTATTTACCCTGTTTTCTCCTAATGTGCTCTTGGATAAATTGTTTTTTCATGCTTCAGCTTAAGGTACTTTCACAAGAAACAAAGAAGAGCATGCTGACAGCGAAGTGATTGAGTGTGAACTTTCAGGCAGCTAGCACCAACCCTGTTTGATTGCCAGCTCCATTTCCATTCACACCTATAGGTCATAATATAGTGAAAACTAATTCAAACTTTCCTGACACTGAACCATTGAACCTTGAAGGCCCAAAGTTGGGGAGCCTACTAAGGTTGGTCAAAGATGAATCCTGTACAGTATCAAAGTAATCTGACCAAAAAAAAAAAAAAAAAAAAAATTCAAAGCTCTTTCAGTACATGTGTATTTTGCTTGCTCCTAAAGCACTCAGAGATAAAGCTGTTTCTTTCTACTTCATCTTAGGGATACTTCACAGGAAACAAACCAGAGAATATTCACTGAGAACTGATTGAGTATGTGAAGTTTCAAGTAGCTAGCACAAACTTTGTTTGATTTCCAGATTCATTTCCTTTCATCCCTATAGGGAAAAAAGAAGAGAAACATGAAAATTGAAACTGTTCCTGAGAGAAAACCCTTTTACGTAGGACAAACATTTGGAGTATAGTCAAAATAGGAAAAAGGTGAATCCTGCCCAGTATCATAGAAATTTAAAAAAAAAAAAAACTAACTCTAACCCTAACACCTGGTCTAAACCTAGTACTAACACTAAGTCTAAAACTAAACCTAATCTGTTTAGAGAAACTTTGATCATAGAAGTTTCAAAATTGGGGAGTCTAGTGGGGCAAGCTTACAGATGAATCATGGGCAGTTTCAAAGAAATCTGACCAAATAATTGGGTGAGCTATTTCAGTACATGCATATTTCCCTGTTTTCTCCTAAAGTGTTCTCAGATAAATTTGTATTGCATGCTTCAGCTTATTACTCATTACACAAGGAACAAACCAGAGAGTGCCCACAGAGAACTGATTGAGTGTGGGAAGTTTTAAGCAGTTAGCACCAACCTTGTTTCATTTCCAGCTCCATGGCCATTTACCAATGTAGGTCAAAATTAAGTGAATCCATAAAATACAAATGAACCCTGCCCAGTATGAAAGAATTCTGACCAAATGATTGTGGGAGGTAGTTCAGTACATGCATTTTTCCTGTCATCTCCTAAAATTCCCTCACATAGTGTTGTTTGTGCATGCCTCATATTTGGGATACTTTCACAAGGATAAAACCAGAGTGTCCTCAAAGAGAACTGATTGAGGGTGTGAAGTTTCAAGCAGCTACCTTGAAACTAGATTTCCAGCTCCATTTCCATTTACTCATATAGGTCAAAATGAAGTGAAATCTTAAAAAAAAAAAAAACCACACACACACACACACTGAAATACTGAAGCAAACCAGTGAACATAGAATTCCCAAACCAGGGGAAGCCAGGGGAAGATAGTAAGGCTAGGTAAAAGATAAATCTTGCCTAGTATCAAAGAAATTTGAACTACTGTAAACCTAACACTAGATCTATCCTTAATCCTAATCCTACACTCACTCTAGCCTGTTTAAAGAACCTTTGATCATTGAAGTCCCAAACTAATGGAGCCTAGTGGGGCAAGCTAACAGATGAATCCTTCACAATATCAAAGAAATCTAAGCAAATAATTGGGGGAAGTGTTTTAGTATATACATATTTCCTTTATTTCTCCAAAAGTGCTCTGAAATAAAGTTGCTTTGCATGTTTCAGCTGAGGTCAACATTCACAAGGAACAAACCAGAGAGTGCCCACAGAGAATTTATCGTGTGCAGTTTCAAGCAGCTAGCACCAACCCTGTTTGATTTCATGCTCCATTTCTCTTCAACAAAATAGTTCAAAATGAAGTGAAACCTTAAAATACAAACTGTTCCTGACAGCAAACCATTGAAAAGAGAAGGCCCAAACCAGGGAACATTGTGAGGCTAGGTAAAATACGAATACTGCCCAGTATCAAAGATACATGACTCTAACCCTAATACTAGGTTTAAACCTAGCCCTTACCATAAACATAAAACAAACCCTAATCTGTTTAGAGAAACTTTTATCATAGAAGTCCCAAATTAAGTGAGCCTAGTGGGGCAAGCTAACAGATGAATCCTGTGCAGTATCAAAGAAATCTGACCAAATAATTTGGTGAGGTAGTTCAGTACATTTATATTTCCCTGTTGTCTCCAACAGTACTTTCGGATAAATATGTTTTTTTTTTTTATTGGTTGTTCAAAACATTACAAAGCTCTTGACATATCATATTTCATACATTTGATTCAAGTAGGTTTTGAACTCCCAATTTTACCCCAAATACAGATTGCAGAATCACGTCAGTTACACATCCACATTTTTACATAATGCCCTATTAGTAACTGTTGTATTCTGCTACCTTTCCTATCCTCTACTATCTCCCCTCCCCTCCCCTCCCATCTTCTCTCTCTACCACATCTACTGTAATTCATTTCTCTCCTTGTTTATTTTCCCATTCCCCTCACAACCTCTTATATGTAATTTTGTATAACAATGAGGATCTCCCTCCATTACCATGCAATTTCCCTTTTCTCTCCCTTTCCATCCCACCTCATGTATCTGTTTAATGTTAATCTTTTCTTCCTGCTCTTCCTCCCTGCTTTGTTCTTAGTTGCTCTCATTATATCAAAGAAGACATTTGGTATTTGTTTTTTAGGGATTGGCTAGCTTCACTAAGCATAATCTGCTCTAGTGCCATCCATTTCCCTGCAAATTCCATGATTTTGTCATTTTTTAGTGCTGTATAATACGCCATTGTGTATAAATGCCACATTTTTTTATCCATTCATCTATTGAAGGGCATCTGGGTTGGTTCCACAGTCTAGCGATTGTGAATTGTGCTGCTATGAACATCGATGTAGCAGTATCCCTGTAGTACGCTCTTTTAAGGTCTTCAGGGAATAGTCCAAGAAGGGCAATAGCAGGGTCAAATGGTGGCTCCATTCCCAGCTTTCCCAGGAATCTCCATACTGCTTTCCAAATTGGCCGCACCAGTTTGCAGTCCCACCAGCAATGTACAAGAGTACTTTTTCCCCACATCCTCTCCAGCACTTGTTGTTGTTTGACTTCATAATGGCTGCCAATCTTACTGGAGTGAGATGGTATCTTAGGGTGGTTTTGATTTGCATTTCTCTGACTGCTAGAGATGGTGAGCATTTTTTCATGTACTTGTTGATTGATTGTATGTCCTCCTCTGAGAAGTGTCTGTTCAGGTCTTTGGCCCATTTGTTGATTGGGTTATTTGTTTTCTTATTGTTTAATTTTTTGAGTTCTTTGTATACTCTGGATATTAGGGCTCTATCTGAAGTGGGAGGGGTAAAAATTTGTTCCCATGATGTAGGCTCCCTATTTACCTCTCTTATTGTTTCTCTCACTGAGAAAAACTTTTCAGTTTAAGTAAGTCCCATTTGTTGATTCTTGTTATTAACTTTTGTGCTATGGGTGTCCTATTAAGGAATTTGGAGCCCGACCCCACAATATGTAGATCGGAGCCAACTTTTTCTTCTATCAGTCGTGGAGTCTCTGATTTGATATCTAGCTCCTTGATCCAGTTTGAGTTAACTTTTTTGCATGGCAAGAGGAGGGGATTCAGTTTCATTTTGTTGCATATGGATTTCCAGTTTTCCCAACACCATTTGTTGAAGATGCTATCCTTCCTCCATTGCATGCTTTTAGCTCCTTTATGAAATATAAGATAGTTGTAGCTTTGTGGATTAGTCTCTGTGTCCTCTATTCTGTACCATTGGTCCACCCTCCTGTTTTGGTACCAGTACCATGCTGTTTTTGTTACTATTGCTCTGTAATATAGTTTTAAATCCGGTGTCGCTATACCACCTGATTCACACTTCCTGCTTAGAATTGCTTTTGCTATTCTGGGTCTTTTATTTTTCCATATGAATTTCATGATTGCTTTATCTATTTCTACAAGAAATGCCATTGGGATTTTGATTGGCATTGCATTAAACCTATAGAGAACTTTTGGTAATATCGCCATTTTGATGATGTTAGTTCTGCCTATCCATGAACAGGGTATATTTTTCCATCTTCTAAGATCTTCTTCTACTTCTCTTTTTAGGGTTTTGTAGTTTTTGTTGTATAAATCCTTCACCTCTTTTGTTAGGTTGATTCCCAAGTATTTTATTTTTTTTTTGAGGATATTGTGAATGGAGTGTTTTTCCTCATTTCCGTTTCAGAAGTTTTGTCGCTGATATACAGAAATGCCTTTGATTTATGCATGTTGATTTTATATCCTGCCACTTGCTGAATTCATTTATTAGTTCTAGTAGTTTTTTTGTAGACCCTTTTGCGTCTTCTAAGTATAGAATCATGTCATCTGCAAATAGTGATAATTTAAGTTCTTCCTTTCCTATTTTTATGCCTTTAATTTCTTTCGTCTGTCTAATTGCTCTGGCCAGTGTTTCGAGAACTATATTGAATAGAAGTGGTGATAGAGGGCATCCCTGTCTTGTTCCAGATTTTAGGGGGAATGCATTCAATTTTTCTCCATTGAGAATGATGCTAGCCTGAGGCTTAGCATAGATAGCTTTTACAATGTTGAGGTAAGTTCCTGTTATTCCTAGTTTTTCTCATGTTTTGAACATAAAGGGATGCTGTACTTTGTAGAATGCTTTTTCTGCATCTACTGAGATGATCATATGATTTTTATCTTTAATTCTATTGATGTGGTGAATAACATTTATTGATTTCCGTATATTGAACCATCCTTGCATCCCAGGGATGAATCCTACTTGATCATGGTGCACAATTTTTTTGATGTGCCTTTGTGTCCGATTCACCAGAATTTTATTGAGGATTTTTGCATCTAGGTTCATCAGAGATATTGGTCTGTAGTTTTCTTTCTTTGAGGTGTCTTTGTCTGGGTTCGGAATCAAGGTGATGTTGGCCTCATAGAATGAATTTGGCAGAGCTCCCTCTTTATCTATTTCCTGAAATAGCTTGAAAAGTATTGGTATTAATTCTTCCTTAAAGGTTTTGTAAAACTCCGCTGTATACCCATCCGGTCCTGGGCTTTTCTTGGTTGGAAGTCTTTTGATTGCTTCTTCTATTTCATCTATTGATATTGGTCTGTTTAAGTTGTGAGTATCCTCCTGACTCAGTGCGGGCAAATCATATGACTTAAGGAATTTATCGATGTCTTCACTATCTTCTATTTTATTGGAATATAGGTTTTCAAAATAATTTCTAATTGTCTTCTGTATTTCTGTAGCGTCTGTTGTGATATTGCCTTTTTCATCCCGTATGTTAGTAATTTGAGTTCTCTCTCTTCTTCTCTTCGTTAGCATGGCTAAGAGTCTGTCGATCTTATTTATTTTTTCAAAGAACGAACTTTTAGTTTTGTTAATTTTTTCAATAGTTTCTTTTGTTTCAATTTCGTTGATTTCCACTCTGATTTTAAATATTTCTTGCCTTCTGCTACATTTGCTGTTGTTTTGCTCTTCCTTTTCTAGGGCTTTGAGATGAAGTGTGAGCTCATTTATTTGTTGGTTTTTCCTTTTTTTGAGGAATGACCTCCAGGAGATAAATTTCCCTCTTGAAACTGCTTTCATTGTGTCCCATAGATTCTGATATGTTGTGTCTGTATTGTCATTTATCTCTAAGAATTTTTTGATTTCCTCCTTTATGTCTTCTGTAACCCATTGATCATTCAGTAATATTTTGTTCATTTTCCATGTGATGTAGGATTTTTTCTTCCTTCTTTTATCATTGATTTCCAGTTTCATTCCATTATGATCAGATAAAATGCATGGGATTATCTCCACCCCTGTATATTTACTGAGGGTTGCCCTATGGCATAATATATGGTCTATTTTTGAGAAGGATCCATGTGCTGCTGAGAAAAAAGTATATCCACTTGATGATGGTTGATATATTCTATATATGTCAGTTAAGTCTAGGTTATTGATTGTGCTATTGAGTTCTATAGTTTCTTTATTCATCTTTTGTTTGGAGGATCTGTCAAATGGTGAGAGAGGTGTGTTGAAGTCACCCATAATTATTGTGTTGTGGTCTATTTGATTCTTGAACTTGAGGAGAATTTGTTTTATGAACGTCGCAGCACCATTATTTGGTGCATAAATATTGATAATTGTTATGTCTTGTTTGTGAATGGTTCCTTTTAACAGTATATAATGTCCTTCCTTATCCCTTTTGATTAACTTAGTCTTGAAGTTGATTTTATTCGATATGAGGATGGCCACCCCTGCTTGCTTAAGAGGACCGTGTGAGTGGTATATTTTTTCCCAACCTTTCACCTTCAGCCTGTGTATGTCTTTTGCAATCAGATGTGTCTCCTGGAGGCAGCATATCGTTGGATTTGTTTTTTTAATCCATGTTACCAGCCTATGTCACTTTATTTTAAGCCATTAACGTTTAGAGTTACTATTGATATATGGTTTGTACTTCCAGCCATGTTTGATTATTTATCTTCTTTTTTTTTAATTTAGTTTGTTTCTCCATGGTTAGTTTTCCCCCGCCCTCTGTTTTTATAGAGGCACTTCCCCTGATGGTTTTGGTTATTGTTTTTCATTTCTTCCTCGTGTAGTGTTTTGTTCAAGATGCTTTGCAATGCTGGTTTTCTGGCTGCAAATTCTTTTAGCTTTTGTTTATCATGAAAGATTTTTATTTCGTTGTTGTACCTGAAGCTTAATTTTGCTGGATACAGAATTCTTGGTTGGCATCCATTGTCTTTCAATGTTTGAAATACGTTGTTCCAGGATCTTCTCGCTTTCAGCATCTGTGATGAAAAATCCATTGATAACCTTATTGGTTTACCCCTGAATGTAATCTGCCTCCTTTCTCTTGTAGCTTTTAATATTTTCTCTTTGTTCTGAGTATTGGATATCTTCATAACAATGTGTCTTGGTGTTGGTCTACTGTGATTTTGTATGCTCGGTGTTCTGTATGCATCTAAAATTTGAACATCCATTTTGAATGCTTCAGCTTTGGGATAGAACTATGGTAGTTTTAGGGTTAGACTTAGGGTTAGGGCTACGATTATCATTAGGGTTAGTGTTAGGTTTAGTGTAATAGATACAGTTTGATTTAGGTTTAGGTTTAGGGTTAGGGTTAGATTTAAGTTTAGGTTTAATGTTAGGGCTATGTTTATGTTTAGGTTTATGGTAAGGGTTAGGTTTTGAGCTAGGGTTAGGGTTATAGCGAGTGTTAGTTTTAGGGTTAGGTGTAGGTTTACTTTTCTGGTTATGGTTAGGGTTATGGTCAGGGTTAAGGCTAGGATTACCAATAGGTTTAGGGTTAGGTTTAGTGTATTTTATAGATTTAGAGACAGAGTTGGGGCTAGGGTTAAGGTTAGGATTAGGGCTAGGGTTAGGGTTAGATTTATGGATATTTCTAGGTTTATGTTTATGATAAGTGTTAGGCTTTGAGCTTGGGTTGGGAGTAAGGCTAGGGTTAAGTTAGGATTAGGGCTAGGGTTAGGGGTAGGGTTATGCTTAGGGCTAGGTTAAGGCCTAGTATTAGCTCTAGGTTTTGTGTTAGGTTTAGGCCTAGGGTTAGGGATGTGAGTAATGTAAGAACTAGGGATATGAGTAGGGCTAGTTTTAGGGTTAGGGTTATGCCTAGGTCTAGTGTTAGGTTTATATTTTCGGTTATGGTCAGGTTTAGAGGTAGGTTTACTGTTAAAGGCTGGTCAGTGTTCAGGTTAGAGTTAGAGTTAGAGTTAGAGTTAGCGTTATAGCCAGAATTAGGACTAGGTTTAGGTCTAGGTGTAGGGATTGTGTTTGGGTTAGGGTAAGGGTTATTGTTAGGGCTAGGACTAGGTTTTTGTTTAGGTCTAGGTCTAGAGTTAAGGCTAGATTTAGGATTAGATTTAGGTCTAAGGCTACTGATAGAGTTAGGTTTAGGAATAAGTTTATCGGTAGTGCCAGTGTTAGAATTTGGTCTAGGGTTAGGGTCAGATTTAGACCTAAGTTTAGTGTTAGTGTCAGAATAAGGGTCAGGGTTAGCATTAGAGTTTGAGATAGGATTAGAGCTAAAATGTGGCCTAAGTTTAGAACTATTAATGGGGTTATGATTTTGGTTATCCTAAGAATTAGGGATAGGTGTAGGGTTACCATTAGGGTTAGGGTTTTGCTTAGGGTAAGTGATAAGGTTAGAACTAGGGTTAGGGTTACAGTTAGGGTTAGGGTTAAAGCTAGGTTTAGGGCTTGGATTAGGGCTTGTTTTTGTGGTAGGGTTAGTTCTAGTGTTAGGGCATTTGCTAATGTTAGAACTAGGGTTACAATTAGGGTTAATTTTAGGGTTAGGGTTAGGGGTAAGTCTAGTGTTAGGGTTAGGTTTAAGGTTAGGATGATATTTAGAGCTAGGGTTAGTGTTAGGATATGAGTCATGATCAGGGTTAGGGTTAGGACTCGAATTAGCAATAGGGTTACTGTTGGGTTTTTGTTTAAGTTTAGGATGGTGTCTAGAGCTAGGGTGAGCATTAGGATACGAGTCTGTATCAGGGTTACTTTTAAGGTTTGGGTTAGGAATCGAATTTAGGGCTAGGGTTAGGTCTAGATGTAGTGTTACTGTGTCTTATGTTAATGTTTAGGGTTAGGGCTATTGCTTGGTTTTGTTTTACTTCTAGGGTTAGGGTTAGTGCTAATTTTATGATTAGCGTTATGGTTAGGGTTAGTGTTAGTGTTAGGCTTAAGCTTAGGTTTAAGGTTAGATTTAGATTTAGGGTTATATCTAGGCTTAGGGTTAGGACTGAGGTTAGAGCAAGGGTTAGGGCTAGGGTCAGATTATGGTATGTAATAGAATTAGAACTAGGGATAGAGCTAGTGTGATTTAGAGTTAGTGTTAGGGCTTGGGTTAGGGAAATGGATAAATTAGGGCTATGATTAGGTCTATGATTAGTGTTCAGCTTAAATATAGAGTAGGGTCTGAGTTAGTATTAAGTTTAGGTAAAGAGAGAATGTTATAGCTAGGTTTAGAGGTAGGGTGATATTTAGAATTAGGGTTAGAACTTGGGTTATGGTTAGGGTTATGATTAAGGCTAGGTTTAGTGCTGGGATGAGGGCTAGTGTGTTTTAGGTTTAGGGCTAGCATTTGGGGTACGGCTAATTTCAGGTCTAGAGTTATGTTTAAAGATAATTTTATGTTTAGATTTATGGCTACATCTAGTGTATGGGTTAGATTTAGGGGTAGGGTCTGGATTAGGGCTAGGGGTATTTTTATGGACAAGGTCTAGGTTAAGGTCTGGGATAGGTTAAGGTCTAAAGTTAGGGATTGAATTAGCATTAAGGTTAGGGTTAGAGTAATGATAGGGTTAGTATTAGGGCACAGGTTAGGTTTAGGGTTATGGATAGAAATAGGATTAGAGATAGCTTTAGGTTTAGACCTAGGGTTAGCATTAGGGTTAGAGTTATGTTTATGATAATGGATAGGGTTAAACTAGGGTTGGGTCTAGGGTTATGGTTATGATTATATCTAGGGTTATGATTAGGGCTTGGGTTAGGTTTAAAGCTCAGGATAGGGCTCAGATTATAGCTAGGTTTCAGGTTAAGTTAGTGGTAGGGTTAGGGTTATGGTTAATGTAAGTACTAGAGTTATATTTAGGGTTAAGTTTAGGGCTAGGTTGAATGTTAGTGTTAGGATTAAGGTCAGGGTGATGTTTAGAGCTAGGGTTAATATTAGTGTCTGAGTCAGGGTCAGAGTTAGTTTTATGGTTTGGATTAAAACTCAAATTAGGTCTAGGGTTAGGGGTAGGTGTATAGTTAGGGTTTCGTTTAGTTTAAGGATTAGTGTTAGAGCTATGGCTCAGTTTTGTTTTAGGCTAGGGCTAGGGTTAGGGCTAGTTTTAGGATTAGTGTTAGGCATAGGGCTAGTGTTTGGGTTAGGCTTAGGCTTCAGATTAGGGTTAGATTTGGATATAGGTGTTGATCTAAGGTTAGTGCTAGGGCTAAGGATAGGGCAATTGTTAGGACATTGGTTAGGGCTAGGGTTATGTTTATGGTAATCAATAGGGTTAGAACTAGTGATAGGGCTAGTGTGAGAGTTAGCTCACCTTATCCTAGGTTTAGGGTTATGGTTAGGGATAGGGCTAAATAAGGGCTAGGGTTAGTGTTAGGTTTAGGACTAGGTTTAGGGTTAGAGTTAGGGTTATATTTAGTTTAAAGGAATGGGTTATAGCAAGATTGAGGGCTTGGCGAGTGTTAGTATTAGGGTTAGGGCCAGGGTTAGGGTTAAGTTTATAATAAAGCCTAGGGTTTAGGGCTAGGATGAGGGCTAATGTTTGTATAAGGTTTGGGGCTAGTATTAGGTCTAGGTCTAATGTCAGGTCTAGGGTTACAATTAGGTATACATTTAGTGTTAGGCTTATGGCTTGGTTCAGTGTAATGGTTAGGTTTAGGGTAAGGGTCAGTTTTAGAACTAAGGATATTATTAGGGTCAGAATCAAGGTTAGGGTTTGGGTTAGGTTAGGGTTTATGTTTAGGGCTCAAATTAGCATTAGATTTAGTGTTAGGGTAATGACAGGGTTAGGTTTAGGGTTTAGTTGTGGTTTAGTGTAATGGGTAGGGTTAGGGTTAGGCCTATGGTTAGCATAAGTGTTAGGGTTATCATTAGGGTATTGGATAGAGTTAGACCTAACTTTAGGTATAGGTTTATGTATAGAATTAGGGATTTTGTTTGGGTTAGTGTTAGGTTTAAATTAAGGCTTAAAGCTAGGATAAGGACTCTGATTAAGGCTATGTTTTGGGTTAGGTTAGGGCTAGGGTTACTAATATACAAAGTAAGGTTATGATTAGCACTTGTTATAAGGTTAGGGTTAAGGCTGGGTCTAGTGTTAGGGTTAGATTTATGGTTACAATGATTTTGAGCTAGGTTGAATGTTAGAGTCAGAGTCAGGGTCTGGGTTAGTTTTCAGGTTAGGACTAGAATTAGGGATAGAGTTATGGATAGGGTTATGGGTAGGTGTAAGTTTAGGGTTTGGTTTAGGTAAAGGGTTAAGATTAGGGCTATAACTCGGTTTTGTTTTAGGGCTAGGGCTATAGTTATGGCTAAGATTAGGTCTAGGTTTAGGGTAATGGTAAGGGAAAAGGTTAGAACTACCCTATAAGTCTAAAGTAAGAGTTATAGTTAGTCTTAGGGCTAGGGTTATGTTTAGTGTTAGGGATAAGGCTAAGTTAAGTCTGGGATTAGGGCAAGTGTTAATGTTAGAGTTAGGCCTAGGGCTAGGGCTAGGTTTAGTGTTAGAGTTTGGATTAAGGTTAGGTTTAGGGTAAGGGATGAGTTTATACCTTGTTTTAGGGTAGGGTGAAGATTAGAATTAGGGTTTGGGTTAGTGTTAGGGTTACGATGAAGGTGAAGATTATGTCTAGGATGTGGGTTAAGGTTTGTGTTAGGGTTAGGAGTAGGATTAGAGCTAGGGCTAATGTCAGGTCTAGGGTTAGAGTTAGGGATAGTTTTAGGGTTAGGTTTATATCTAGGTCTTTTGTAAGGGTTAGGTTTATGGTTAGGATCAGGTTTAGAGCTACGGGTATTATTAGGGTCAGAGTTAGGGTTTAGGTTAGATTATGGTTTATGTTTAGGGCTCGAATTAACATTAGGTTTACTGATAGGTTAACAATAGTTTTAGGTTTATGGTTCAAGTTATGTGTAGGGTAATATATAGGGTTAGGGATGGGCATAGGATTAGGGTTTGGCCTAGGGTTTGCATAAGGGTTAGGGTTATCCTTAGGGTAATGCATAGGGTTAGAACTAGGTTTAGGGCTAGGTTTATGCTTAGGATTGGATCTAAGGTTAGGCTTAGGCTTAGGGTTAGGTCTATGATTAGCATTAGGGTTAGCTTTAGAGTGAAAGATAGGGTAGGGATTGGATTAGGGCTAGGTTTTGCAATAGGTTAGGGCTATGGCTAAATTAAGATCTTGTTATGATTAGGGCTAGTTTTAGGGTTAATGTTACGGCTAGGTATAGTTTCAGGGTTAGGGTGATGTTTAGAGCTAGGGTTAATGTCAGGGTCAGTGTTCAGATTAGGATTACGGTTAGAATTAAAGCCAGAATGAGGAGTAGGGTTAGGTCTAGGGGAATAGTTAGTGTTTGACTTAGGCTAAGGGTTATTGGGTTATTATTAGGGCAAGGTCTAGGTTTTTCTTTAGGTCTAGGGCTAGAGTTATGGCTAGATTTAGGATTAGGTTTAGGTCTAGGGCTAGTGTTAGAGTTTGGTTTAGGGTTAGGTTCAGGTTTAGACCTATGGTTAGTGTTAGGGTCAGAATAAGGTTCAGGGTTAGGGTTAGGGTTTGGGTTATGGTTAGAGCTAGAATGAGGGCTAGAGTTAGGACTAGTAATAGGATTAATTTTGGGGTTAGATTAAGGATTAGGGTTAGAATTAAGATTAGAATTAAGAGTTAGGGGTTGGCTTAGGGTAAGGGATAGAATTACAGCTAGGGTTAGGGCTAGGGGTTAGGGTGAAAGCTAGGTTTAGGGCTCAGATTAGGGCTAGTTTTTGTGTTAGAATTAGGGCTAGGGTTAAAGTAACAGCTAATGTAAGAACTAGGGTTACAATTAGGGTTAATTTTAGGGTTATGATTAGGAGTTAGACCTCTAGTGTTAGGATTAGGTTTAAGGCTAGGGTGATATTTAGAGCTAGTGTTAGAGTTAGGTTAGCAGTCAGGGTCAGGGTTAGTTTTAAGGTTAAGGTTAGAACTCAAATTATGGCTAGGGTTACTGTAAGTGTTTGGTTTAAGGTTAGGATGGTGTTTAGAGCTAGGGTGAGTGTTAGGATGAGTCAGAGTCAGGGTTAGTATTCAGGTTAAGATTGGACTCAAATTAGGTGTAGGGTTAAGTCTAGGTGTAGTATTAGGATTTGATTTGAGTTAAGGTTTAGTATTAGGGCTATTGATTGGTTTTGATTTACTGCTAGGGTCAGGGTTATGGCTAGTTTTACGAGTAGCGTTAGGGTTAGGGCTAGTGTTTATGTTAGGCTTAGGCTTAGGGTTAGTGTTAGATTTAGAGTTAGGGATAGATCTAGGGTTACGGCTGGGAATAAGGAAAGGGCAAGTTTTATGGCTAGGGTTAGAGCTAGGGTTATGGTTACAGTAATGGATAGGGTTAGAACTAGGAATAGGGCTAGTGTGAAAGTTAGAGTTAGTCTTAGGGCTAGGGTTAGGGTTAGGGACAGGGTTAAATTAGGGCTAGATTTAGGGCTAGGGTTATTGTTCAGCTTAGGCCTAGCATTAGGCTTAGGGATAGGGTTAAGTTTAGGGTAAGGATTGGCATTATAGCTAGGTTTAGAGGTTGGGTGAGGGTTAGAATTAGGGTTAGGTATATGGTTATGTTTAGGGTTATGATTAAGGCTGGTTTTAGGGCTAGGATGAGGGCTAGGTTTTGTATCAATGTAGGGATAGGATTAGGGCTAGGACTAATATCAGGTCTAGGGTTTTGGTTAAAGATAGAATTAGGGTGAGGTTTATGGATACAAGTAGTGTAAGGGCTATGTTTAGTTTTAGGTTAGGTTTAGAGCTAGGGGTATTATTAGGATTAGGGCCTTGGTTAGGGTTTGGTATAGGCTATGGTTTAAATTTACGGCTTGAATTAGCTTAAGGTTAGGGTTAGGTTAATGATAGGTGAGGTTTAGGGTTTAGATTTGGTTTAGGGTAATGGATAGTGTTAGGATTAGGGATAGGGTTAGGTTTAGGCCTAAGGTTACCATTAGTGTTAGGGTTATAGTTATGGTGATAGATAGGGTTAGAGCTATGGTTAGGGCTAGGGTTATGGTTCTGATTAGGACTAGGGTTAGGGTTAGTGTTAGGGTAAAAGCTTGGGTTAGGTCTTGAACAAGGACTAGGTTTTTTTGTTAAGTTTGTGCTAGGTTTAGGTTACGGCTATTGTAAGTACCAGGGTTACATTTAAAGGTAAATTTAGGTTTAGAGTCGGGGCTAGGTCTAGTGCTAGGTTTAGGTTTAGGGTTTGGGTGATCTTTAGAGGTAGGGTTAGTGTTATGGTCGGATTCAGGGTCAGGGTTAGTTTTTGCTTCAGCTTAAAACTCTAATTAGAGCCAAGTTTAGGGTTAGGCTTAGGGTTTGGTTTAAGTTAAAGGTTAGAATTAGTGCTATATCTGGGATTTGTTTTAGGGCTATGGCTAGGATTAGGCCTAGTTTTAGGATTAGCATTAAGGTTAGGCTAGTTTTAGGTTTAGGTTTAGGCTTAGGGTTAAAGTTAGATTTAGAGTTAGAGTTAGATTTATGTTAGGGCTAGGGCTAAGGATACGGCTAGGGTTAGGGCTAGGATTATTGTTCCAGTAAGTTATAGGTTTAGAACTAGGGATAGGGCAAGGGTGAGAGTTAGAGTTAGCCTTAGGTCTATGGTTAGGGCTAAGGTTAGGGATAGGTGTAAATTAGGGGTAAGCCTAGGGCTAGGGTTAGGAATAAGATTAGGGCTAGGGTTAGTGTTAGAGTTAGGCCTATGGATAGGGTCAGGGTTAGGATTAAGGCTAGGTTTAGGGCTAGAATAAGTCCTGGGGTTTGTGTTAGGGTTAGAGTTAGGATTAGGGCCAGTGCTAATGTCAGGTCTAAGGTTACAGTTGGGGATAGATTTAGAATGTTTTATTGCTAGGTCTAGTGTAATGGTTAGGTTTAGGTTAAGGGGAATTAGAGCTAGGGGAATTATTAGGGTAAGGTTCAGGGTTAGAGTTTGTTTGAGGTTAGGGTTTAGGGTTAGGGCTCTAATTAGCATTAGGGTCAGGGTTAAGGTAATGATAGGTTTTTGTTAAAGGTTCAGTTTAGGTTTAGGGTAATTGATAAGGTTAGGGTTAGCAATAGGTTATAGCAATAGGTTTTTGTTAAGGGTTCAGTTTAGGTTTAGGGTAATTGATAAGGTTAGAGTTAGCATTAGGTTCAGGGTTATGGTTAGGATAATGGATAGGGTTAGAGATAAGCTTAGGGCTAGGTTTATGGTTAGAAATAAGTCTTGAGT
The DNA here is from genome assembly GCF_021218885.2 of Marmota monax. Taxonomy (NCBI): domain Eukaryota; kingdom Metazoa; phylum Chordata; class Mammalia; order Rodentia; family Sciuridae; genus Marmota; species Marmota monax. The sequence goes on along the minus strand of NW_026695140.1, from coordinate 68,914 downwards.
TAGGGTTAGGGTTATGGTTAGATCCAGGGTTAGGTTTTGGGTTATGTTTAGTGAAAGAGTTGGGTTTTGAGCTAGGTTTAGGGCTAGGGTGAGGGTTAGGTTTAGGGTTAGGTCTAGGGATAAGATTACAGTATGATTAGGGTTAGGGTTAGGATTAGGGCTATGGTCATCTTTTAGGGGTAGTGTTAGGGTTAGGGTAATGGATAGGATTAGATGTAGGTTTAGGTTTATGGTTAGTTAGATTGAGGTTTAGGCTTAGGGTTAGGGATAAGGTTATGGTTAGTTTTATGATAAGGGTTAGGTTTTGAGCTAGCATTAGGTCTATGGTGAGGGTGAGGTTTAGGGTTAGGTCTAGGATTAGTTTTTTGGTTAGGTTTAGGATTAGGGTTCGGCCTAGGGTTATCAATAGATTTAGGGTTATGTTTAGGGTAATGGGTATCTTTAGACCTAGGTTTAGTGCTAGAGTTAAGGTTAGTATTAGGGCTAGAGTTAGAGTTAGATTTAGGGATAGGTGTAGGTTTATATTTAGGGTAAGGATTAGGTTTTGAGCCAGGGTTAAAACTAAGATGAGGGTTAGGGTAGGGTTAGGGCTATGGTTTGTGTTAGGGTTATGCCTATGGCTAGGTTAAGGCCTAGGATAAGATTTAGGTTTTGTGTTAGGTTTTAGACCAAGGGTTAAGTCTATGGGTAATATAAGAGATAGGGTTTTGATTAGGGCTAGTATTAGGGTTAGAGATATGGCTAGGTCTAGTGTTATGTTTAGATGTTGGTTAGGCTCAGGTTTAGAGATAGGTTTACTGTTAAATGCAAGGTCAGTGTTCAGGTTAGAGTTAGGGTTAGGGTGAAAGCCAGAATTAGGACAAGGTTAGGTTTAGGGGTAGGGTTAGTGTTTGTTTTAGGTTAAGGGTTATTGTTAGGGCTAGGACTAAGTTTTGTTTAGGTCTAGGGCTAGAGTTATTGGTAGATTTAGGATTTGGTTTAGGTTTAGGGCTAGTGTTAGAGTGAGGTTTAGGTATAAGGTTACTATAAGGCTTGTTTCAGGGTTCGGTTTATGGTTAGGTTCAGGATTAGACCTATAATTAGTGTTAGTGTCAGAATAAGGGTGAAGGTTAGGGTTAGGTTTTGGGTTAGAAATAGAGCTAGAATGAGTGCTTGTGTTAGGACTAGAAATAGGGTTAGGCTAAGGATTACGATTAGAACTAGGGTTAGCATTATGGATAGGGTTTGGCTAAGGGTAAGTGATAAGGTTAGGGCTAGAGTTAGGGTTAGGTTTAAGATAGGGTTAGGGTTAGTGTTAAATATAGTGTTAGGGCTCAGATTAGGGCTATTTTGTGTTAGGGTTAAGGCTAGAGTTAGGGCTCAGGCCAATGTAAGAACTATGTTTATGATCAGGGTTAGTTTTATGAATGGGATTTGGGCTGTTCTAGTGCCAGCATTAGCTTTAGGGTTAGGGCAATATTTAGAGCTATGATTAGTTTTAGGCCTAGGACTTGAATTAGAGCTAGGGTTATTGCTAGTTGTAGGATTAGGGTTTGGTTTAGGTTAAGGTTTTTGTTAGAGCAATGGCTCGATTTTGTTTGAGGGCTAGGACAAGGGTTAGAGCTAGTTTTAGGATTAGCAATGGTGTTAGGGCTAGTGGTAGGGTAAGGTTTAGGCTTAAGTTTAGGTTTAGATTTAGAGTTATTGTTAGATCTAGGATTAGGGCTATGGCTACGATGAGGGCTAAGGTTAGGGATAAGGTTAAGGTTAGGCTAAGATAGGGATAGAAATAAAAATAGGGCTAGGGTGAGAGTGAGTTAGTCTTAGGACTAGGGTAGGGGTAGGGTTAGGGTTAGGCCTAAATTAGGGCTAGGATTAAAGTTAGAGTTAGAGTTTGTTAGGCCTATGGTTAAGGCTAGGGTTAGGGTTTGTGTAATTGTTAGGGTTAGTTTTAGGGGATGTGATGGGCTTATAGTTAAGTTCAGGGCTCGGTCGAGGGTCAAAATTAGGGATATAGCCAGGGTGAGGGTTTGGATTAGGATTAAGGCTAGGTTTAGGGCTAGGATGAGGGCTAGGTTTTGTGTTAGGGTAAGGGCTAGAATTAGGGCTAGGACTAATGTCAGGTCTAGGATTATGGTTAGGGTTAGGTTTATGGCTAGGTCTAGTGTAAGGGTTAGGGTAAGGGTCGGGTTTAGAGCTGGGTGTATTATTAGGGTCAAATTCCAGGTTAGGGTTTACTTTAGGTTAAGGATTAGGGTTAGGGCTCAAATTAGCATTAGAGTTAGGGTTAGAGTAATGAATAGGATTAGGTTTAGTGTTCAGGTTAGGTATAGAGTAATGTATAGGGTTAGTTTTAGCGTTAGTGCTAGGTTTAGGCCTAGGGTTAGCATTTGGGATAGGCTTATGTGTAGGGTAATGGATAGAGTTAGTGCTAGTGTTATGGATTGGGTTAAAGTTAGGTTTAGGACTAGTGTTAGGGTTAGGCCTAGGGTTAGTGTTAGGGTTAGGTTTAGATTAAGTGTTTATGGTTAGGACTAGGGCGAGGTTTAGTGTTACAGTCAGGGCTATGGTTAGAATTAGGGTTAGAGTTAGGGCTAGGGTGAGCATTAGTGTTAGGGTTATATTTAAGGTAATGGATAGATTTTGAGATAGGATTTGTGCTATGTTTACAGTTAAGATTAGGGCAAGTGTTAGGGTTAGGATTAGGGTTAGGGTTACATTTTGGGTAAGAGAGTTTGAGCTAAAGTTAGGGCTAGGCAAGTGTGAGGGTTAGGGCTAGGGATAAGGTTAGGATTAGGCTTACAGCTAGTTTTAGTGCTACATTTATGGCTAGGTTTTGGGAGGAGGTTAATGGCTAGTGTTCGGACTATGGGTAATGAAAGAACTAGTATTATGTTTATGGCTATTTGTAAGTTTAGGGTTATAGATAGGTCTAGTGTTAGGGTAGGTTTTGGGTTAGGATAAGGTTTAGAACTAGAGTTTGTGTTAGGGTAAGCGTCAGTGTTCAGGTTATATTGGATTTACTTTTAGGAGCACAATTTTACTAGGGTTAGTTCTAGGGGTATTGTTAGTCATTGCATTAGACTAATGGTTATGGTTAGTGCTGGAACTAGGTATATTGTTTAGGGCTATGGCTAGATTTATGGCTATATTTAGGATTAAGTTTAGGTCTAGTGTTAATGTTATGGTTAGGTTTAGGTATAGGTTTACCCATAGGGCTAGTGTTAGGGTTAGGGTTAGGTTTAGGGTCAGGCTTAGACCTAGGGTTAGTGTTAGGGTCAGAATAAGGGTCAGGGATTGGCTTAGGGTTTGGGTTAGGGTTAGAGATAGAATGAGGCCTAGGCTAAGGAGTAGTAATAGAGTGAGTGTTTGGGGTAGGCTAAGGATTAAGGTTAAGACTAGGGTAGCATTAGGGTGAGGGTTGGCATAGGATAAGGGATAGGGTTAGAGCTAGGGTTAGGGTTAGGGTTAGTGTTAGGGTTAGGCAAAAGTTAGGGTTAGGATTCAGATTAAGGCTAGGTTTTGTGTTAGGGTTACGGCTAGGACTCAAATTAGGGCTAGGATAAGGGCTAGGCATGGTGTTAGGTTTTGGTTTAGGTTAATGTTTAGGATTAGATTAGAGCTGTAGCTCAGGTTTTTCTTGAATGCTATGGCTATGGTGAGGGATAGTTTTCAAATTAGCATTAGGATTAGGGCTAGTGTTAGGGAGAGGTTTAAGTTTTAGTTTAGGTTTAGATTTAGAGTGAGGGTTAGATCTAGGTTTAGGGCTAGGGCTAAGTTTGGGGTTAAGGTTAGGGCTAGGCTTTGGGTCATGGTAAGGTATAATGTTAGAACTAGGGATAGGGCTAGGGCAAGAGTTAGAGTTAGTCTTAGGGCTAGGGATATGATTAGATTTAGGGTTAGGGCTAAATTAGGTCTAGGATTAGAGCAAGGTTTAGTATTAGGTCTAGGCCTTTGTTTAGGGCTAGGGTTAGAATTAGGGTTAGGATATGGTATAATATTATAGCTAGGTTAAGGGCTAGGGTGAGGGTTCACTTTAGGGTTAGGCCTAGTGATAAGGTTAGGGTTCGGATTAAGGCTAGTTTTTAGGCCAGGATTAAGGCTTTTTTTTTTTTTTTTTTTTTTTTTTTTTTTGCATAAGGGCTAACATTAGGGCTAGGACTAATGTTAGGTCTAAGGTTATGGTTAGGGATAGTTTCAGGATTAGGTTTATGGCTATGTATAATGTAAGGTTTAGGTTGAGGGTTAGGGTCACTTTTGGAGATAGGGGTATTATTAGGGTCAGTGTAATGGTTAGGGTTTGTTTAGGTTAATGTTTAGGGTTAGGGCTCAAATTAGATTAGGATTATGTTTAGGGTTAGGTTAATGGATATGGTTAGGTTTAGGATTCAGGTTAGGTATATGGTAATGAATAGGGTTAGGGTTATGGATAGAGTTAGGGTTATCCTAGGATTAGTATTAGGGTTAGGATTAAGGTAATTGTTAGGATTAGAGCTAGAGTTAGGGTTGGGGTTATGGTTAGGATTAAGGCTAGGGTTAGGATTAGGTTTAGAGTTAGGTTAGGGTTAAAGCTGGTGTTATGTTTAGGGTTAGGGCTAGGTTTTAGGTTAGGTTAGGGTTAGGGTAGGGCTATGGCTAATATAAGAACTAGGGTTACAATTAAGGCTAGTTTTAGGGATAGAGTTAGGGCTAGGTCTAGTGTTAGGTTTAGGTTATGATTAGAGTGATGATTTGAAATAGGGTTACTTTTAGGGTCAGAGTCAAGGTCAGTATTAGTTTTAGGGTTAGGGATAACTCTAGAAATAAGGCTAGAGTTATGGGTAGGTGTAGGGTTAGGTTTTGTGTTAGGGTTAGGGGAAGAATTAGGGCTAGGTCTAATGTCTGGTCTGAGGTTACAGTTAGGTTAGTGTTAGGGTTAGGGCTAGGGCTCAGTTTTGTTTTAGAGCTACAGCTAGGTTTAGAACTAGTTTTAGGATTAGCGATAATGTTAGGGCTAGTGGTAGGGTGAGGTTCAGGCTTAGGGTTAGGGTTATATTTAGAATTATGGTTAGATCTATGGTTAGGGTTTGGGCTAGGTTTAGAGGTTAGGTTAGGGCTAGTGTTAGGGTTATGGTACAAGATAGAGTTAGTACTAGAAATAGGTCTAGGGCAAGAGCTAGAGTTAGTCTTACAGGTAGGGTTAGAGTTAGGGTTACAATTAGCACAAAATTAGGGCTAGGATTAGAGCTATGGTTAGTGTTAGGGTTAGGGTTAGGGTTAGCATTAGTGTCAGTGTTGGATTAGGATTAGGGTTAGGGTTAGGGGAAGGGATGTGGTTATACCTAGGTTCAGAACTAGGATGAGGGTTGAAATTAGGGATTGGGCTAGGGTTAGTGTTTAGGTTAGGATGAAGGCTAGGTTTAGAGCTAGGCTGAGGGCTTGTGTTTGTGTTAGGTTTAGGGCGAGAATTAGGTCTATGGCTAATGTCAGTTTGGGTTACGCTTAGGGCTAGTGTTAAGGTTAGGTTTATGGCTAGGTCTATTGTAAGGGTTAGGTTTCAGGAAGGGGTCCGAGTTAAAGCTAGGTGTATTGTTAGGGTAAGTGTCTTGTTTAGCGTTTGGTTTAGGTTATGGTTTAGGTTTAGGGCTTGATTTAGCATTAGGGTTAGGGATTGGGTTAGAGTAATTAATTAATAAGGTTAGGTTTAGTGTTCAGGGTAGGTTTAGGAAATGGATACAGTTAGTATTAGAGATAGGTTTAGAGTTAGACCTAGGGTTAGCATTTGGATTAGGCTTATGTTTAGGGTAATGGATAGGTTTAGGGCTAGGGTTAGGGTTAGGTTTAAGCCTAGGGTTAGTGTTAGGGTTAGGTTTAGGGTAAGCTTTAGGGTTTGAGCTATGGTTACAGCTAGGGCAATGGTTAGGGTTAGTGTGACATCTAGGTTTAGGGATAGGATTAAGTTTATTGCTAGGTTTAGCTTTAGGGTTAGGGTTATGTTTAGAGTAATGGATAGAGTTAGAAATAGGGTTTGGCCTTGGTTATGGTTAGGATTAGGCCTAGGTTTAGGGTTAGGGTTAGGATTAGGGTTATGTCTACATTTATATTTGGGTAAGGGTTAGTGTTTTAGCTAGGATTAGGGTCAAGGCAAGTGTTAGGGTTAGGGTTAGGTCTAGGGTTAGGGTTAATGTTACGCTTAGAACTAGGTTTTGTGTGAGGTTTGGGGCTAACATTAGGGCTATATATAATGTAAGACCTAGAGTTAGGGTTATGGCTACGTCTATTGTTAGGGTTATGGCTAGATTTTGGGTTAGCATAAAATTTAGAGCCAGGATTTGTGTTACAGAAAGCGACAGTGTTTGGGTTAAGGTTATGGCCAGAATTAGATCAGGTTTATGTCTAAAGGTAGAGGTAGTGTTTGGGTTAGGTTATGGGTTATTGTGAGGGCTAAGGCTACGTTTTTCTTTAGGTCTAGAGCTAAAGTTAAGGCTAGATTTTGAATTAGGTTTAGATCTAGGGATAATGGTAGGGTTAGGTTTAGGTATAAGGTTACCAGTAGCGCTAGTGTTAGGATTTGGTTTAGGGTTATGGTCAGTTTTAGACCTCTGGTTTGTGTTATAGTCACAAAGTGTCAGGGTTAGGTTTAGGGTTTCAGATAGGGTTAGAGCTAGAATTAGATCTAGGGTTAGGACTATTAATAGGGTTAATATTTGTTTAGCCTAAGAATTAGGAATAAGTCTAGGGTTACAATTAAGGTTAGGGTTTTGCTTAGGGTAAGGGATAGGTTTAGGGCTAGGGTTATGGTTATTCTTAGAGTTAAAGCTAGGTTTAGGGCTCAGATTAGTGCTAGTTTTTGTGTGAGGTTTAAGGCTGGGATTAGGGTAATGACAAATGTAAGAACTAGGGTTACAATTAGGGTTAATTTTAGGGTTAGGTAAGGAATAGGTCAGTGTTAGGGTTACGTTTATAGTTAGATTGATAGTTATAGCTAGAGATAGTGTTAGGATATATGTCAGGTCAGAGTTAATTATATGGTTAGGGTTAGGACTCAAATTAGGGCTAGGGTTACTGCTAGGGTTTGGTTTAATTTTAGGGTGCTGTTTAGAGCTAGGGTTAGTATTAGGATATGAGTCAGGTTCCAGGTTATTTTTAAGGTTAGTATTAGGACTTGAATTAAGGCTAGGGTTAGTTCTAGGTGTAGTTCTAGTGTTTGGTTTAAGTTAAGGTTTAGTGTTAGGCAAGTTGCTTAGTTTTGTTTTAGTGCTATGGTTAGGGATAGGGCTGATTTTATTATTAGCTTTAGAGTTAGGGCTAGGGTTATGGTTTGGGTTAGGATTAAGGCTAGGTTTAACACTAGGATTAGGGATAGGTTTTGTGTTAGGTTTAGGGCAACAATTAGGGTTATGGCTCATGTCAGGTCTAGGTTTACAGTTAGGGAGAGTCTCAGGGTTAGGTTTATGACTAGGTCAACTTTAAGTGTTACGTTTAGGGAAAGGGTCAGGTTTAGAGCTAGGCGTATTATTAGGGTCATGGTCAGGCTTCAGGTTTGGGTTAGGATAAGGTTTAGGTTTAGGGCTCAATTAGCATTAATGTTAGAGTTAGGGTTAGGATAATGGATAGGTTTAGGATTAGGGTTCAGGTTAGGTTTAGAGTAATAGATATGGTTTTGGTTTGTTATAGGTTTAGGGTTAGGCCTAGAGTTAGCATTAGCGTTATGGTATCATTAGGGTGATTTACAGGGTTAGACCTAGGGTTAGGGCTAGGTTTATGGTTAGGATTAGGGCTAGAGTTAGGGTTAGGTTCAGGGTTAGGGCGAGGGTTAGTGTTAGGATTATGTTTCGGAAATGGTTTAGAAATTGAGCTAGGGTTTGTGCTAGGGTAAGGTTAGTGCTAGGGTTATGGTCATGGTTAGTGTTAGGGTTAGTGTTACGGTTAGGTCTAGGGTAATCATTAGGGTTAGGGTAATAGATGTAGATGTCAGGTTAGAGTTAACAAAAAGTTTAGGTTAGAGTCAGGGTTAGGTTCAGGGTTAGGGTTAGGATTTTAGTTAGCTTAGATTAGGTTTAGGGCTAGGTTCACTGCTAGATCTAGGGTTAGGTTTATTTCTATGTTTAAGGTATGTTTAGCTTTAGGTCTAGTGTTATCATTAGGGTACAATTTAGGGTTAGGATAATGGGTAGGATTCGAGCTAGGGTTATGTCTAGGGTTAAAGTTAGGATTATGGTTAGAGAGAGTTTGAGGGTTAGGGTTATGGCTAGGTATAGTGTAAGGGTTAGGTTAAGGTTTAGGGTAAGGTTTAGAGCTACAGGCATTATTAGGGTAAGGTACAGGGTTCCAGGTTGGATTAGGTTAATGTTTAAGTTTAGGGCTCAAATTATCAATAGAGTTAGGGTTAGGATTAGGTTTATGGATATGGTTAGGTTTAGGGTTCAGGTTAGTTTTAGTATAATGGATAGGCTTAGGGTTAGGAATAGGGTTAGGTTTATCCTTGGGTTAGCATTAGGTTTAGGGTTAGGGTTAAGGTAATGATAGGATTAGAGCTAGGTTTAGGGCTAGGGTTATTGTTAGGATTAGAAGTAGGGTTAGTGTTAGGTTGTGGGTTATTTCAAGGGTTAGGGTTAGCATTAGATTTAGGGTGTTAGATCTAGGTTTACAGTTATTGTTAGTGTTAAAACTAGCATTAGGGCTCTGATTAGGATAGGTTTGGGTTAGGGTACTGTTAGGCTTAGGGCTACAGCTTATGTAAGAACTAGGGTTACGATTAGGGCTAGATTTAGGGTTAGGGTTAGGGCTAGGTCTAGTGTTTGGGTTCGGTTTAGGTTTTGGGTGATGATTAGCGCTAGAGTTAGTCTAGGGTCAGAGTAAGGGTCAGGGTTAGTTTTAGGGTTAGGGATAGGACTCAAATTAGAGCTAAGTTTAGGGCTAGGTATAGGCTTAAGGTTTGATTTAGGTTAAATGTTAGGGTTAGGGCTATGGCTCTGTTGTGTTGTAGGGCTTGGGTTAGGTTAGGGCTACTTTTAGGATTCGTGTTAGTGTTACAGCATGTGTTAGTGAGAGATTTAGGCTTAGGTTTAGGGTTACATTTAGAGTTAGGATTAGATGTAGAATTAGGGCTAGAGCTTGGGTTAGGGCTAAGGTTCTGGGCAAGTTTTAGGGTTATTTTAAGGGTTGGGAATAGAACTAGGAATAGGACTAGGGTGAGAGTTAGAGTTAGTCTTAGTGCTAGGGTTAGGTTAGGTTTAGGGCTAAAATAGAGCTAGGATTAGGTCTAGGCTTTGTGCTAGGTTTAGGCCTAGTTATAGGCTTAGGTTTAGGTTTAGGGATAGGGTTAGGTTTAGGGGAAAGGATGGGGTTAAAGCTAGTGTTAGGGCTAGGTCGAAGGTTAGAATTATGGTTAGGGCTAGGATTATGTTTTGGGTTAGTAATAAGGCTAGGTTTAGGGCTAGAATGAGGGCTAGGGTTTGTTTTAGGGTTATGGCAAGAATTAGGTCTAGGGATAGTGTCAGGTATAGGGTTACAGTTAGGGAAAGATTGAGGGTTAGATTTATGGCTAGGTCTAGGATAAGGGTTAGGTTTAGAGCTGGGGTATGATTAGGGTTAAAATCAGGTTTTGGTTTTGGTTTAGGTTAGGGTTTAGGATTAGGGCTCAAATTAGCATTAGGGTTAGGGATATGGTATGATAGGGTTAGGTTTAGGGTTCAGGTTAGGTGTAGGGTAATAGATAGGGTTAGAGTTAGTGAAAGGGTTATGTTTAGGCCTAGTGTTAGCATTAGAGTAAGAGTTATGTTTAGGGTAATGGAGACTGTTAGAACTAGGGTTAGGGCAAGGGTTATGGTTAATATTAGGGTTAGGGTTAGGGTTAAGGTTAGGTTTACACCCAGGGATAGCACTAGGTTTAGGTTTCGGGTACGGTTTAGGGTTTGAGCTAGGGTTAGCACTAGGGCGAATGTTAGGTTTAGGGTTAGGTCTAGGTTATAGATACGGTTAGGGTCAAGGTTAGTGTTAGGATTAGGGCTAGGGTTATCATTAGGTTTAGGGTATTGGATAGGGGTTTGATGTTGGCTTAGGATTAAGGTTAGTATTAGTTTTTGGCTTAAGGCAGTGTTAGGGAGAGCTGTAGGCTTATGTTTTGTGTAATGGTTAGGGTTTGAGCTAGGGTTAGGTCTATGACAAGGTTTAGGTGTATGGCTATGTCTAGGGTTAGGGTTAGGGTAGATTTAGGGTTAGGGCATGGGTTATCATTAGGGTTAGGTTTAGGGTTAGGGTAATGGGTAGGGTTAGAGCTAGAGTTTTGGCTAGGGTTAAGGTTAGGATTAGGGCTAGGGTTAAGGTGAGGGTTAGGTTTAGGCCAAGGGTTAGTGTTAGCATTAGGTTATATTTAAGGGTTCAGGACTGAGCTAAGATTTACACTAGGACAAGGTTTAGGGTTAGAGTCAGGGTTAGGGTTAGGGCTAGGGTTAACATTAGGGTTATGGTTATGGTTAGAGTAATGTATAGAGTTAGAGGTAGGCTTTGGCTTATGGTTATGTCTAGTTTTAACGTTAGTGATATGGCTAGGTCTAGTTTAGGGTTAGGTTTTCTGTTAGAAAAAGGTTTTGAGCTAGGGTTAGTGTTAGGGTAAGGATCAGTGTTTGGGTTAGTGTTAGGTTTATGATTAGGTCCAGCATTAGGACTAGGGTTAGATCTAGGGGTAGATTTAGTGTTTGGGTGCGGTTAAGGGTTATTTTTAGGTCTAGGGCTAGGTTTTTGTTTAGGGCCAGGGCTAAAGTTATCGCTAGATGAAGGATTAGGTGTAGATCTAGGTCTAGTGTTAGTGTTAGGTATAGGTATAGGGTTACAGGTAGCACCAATGTTAGGGGTCGGTTAGGGTTAGGGTCAGGTTTAGACCTATGGTTAGTGTTATGGTCAGAAAAAAAGGTCAGGTTAGGTTTAGGGTTTTGGATAGGGATAGAGCTAGATTGAGAGCTAGTGTTAGGACTAGTAATAGAGTTACATTTTGGGTTAGGCTAAGGATTAGGTTAAAACTAGGTAGATTTAAGGTTAGAGTTTGGCTTAGGGTAAGGGACAGGTTAGTGCTAGGGTTAGGGCTAGGGTTAGGGCTAGGCTTAGGGTGAGGGTTAGGGTTAGGGCTAGGGTTAGAGTTAATGGTAGTGTTAAGGCTCGGATTAGGGCTAGGTTTGGTGTTATTTTTAGGTCTATGTCTAAGGTAAGAACTAGGGTTACAATTGGGGCTAGGTTTAGGGTTATTGTTACGTCTAGGTCTAGTATTAGGTTAGCTTCAGGCTTAGGGTTATGTTTAGGATAATGGATAGGTTAGGGTTAGGGAATGTGTTAGGGTTAGGCTGAGGGTCAGCATTAGGGTTAGGGTTCGGGTTAAGGTATTGGATAGGATTAGAGCTAGGGTTAGGGCTAGGGTTTTGGTTAGGATTAGGTTTAGGGTTAGTGTAAGGAATTAAGTTATGGTTAGGTTTAGGGTAAGGGTTAGAGCTACATTTAGGGTTAGTGATAGGGTTAAATCTAGGGTGTGGGCCCAGATATTGGCTAGGTTTTGGGTTTTCATAGGGCTAGTGTTAGTGATATGGCTAATGTAAGAACTAGGGTTATGATTGGGGCTTATTTTAGGATTACAATTAGGATTAAGTCTAGTTTTAGGATTAGGTTTAATTTTAGAGTGATGTTTTGAGCTACAATTAGTGTTAGGTTCAGATTCAGTTTCAGGGTTAGTTTTCGGTTAGGGATAGGACTTGAATTAGGGGTAGGCTTAGGACTAGATGTAGGGTTAGGATTTGTTTTAAGTTTAGGATTAGGGTTAGTGCTATAGCTCGGTTATGTTTTAGGGCTATGTCTAAGGTTATGGTAAGGGATAGGGTTAGAACTAGAAATAGGGCTAGGCAAGAATTAGATTTAGTCTTAAGGCTAGGTTTAGGATTAGGGTTAGGGCTAAATGAGGCCTAGGAATAGGTCTAGGATTAGTGTTAGGGTTAGGCCTAATTTTAGGGCTATGTTTAGGTTTAGGGGAAGAGATAAGATAACAGCTAGGTTTAGGGAAATGATAAGAATTAGGTTTAGGGATAGGGTTAGGACTGGGTTAGGATTAAGGCTAGATTTGGTGTTAGGATGAGGGCTAGGGCTTTTGTTAGGTTTAGGGCAAATTTTATGGATAGGGATAATGTCAGGTTTAGGGTTATGGCTAGGGGTAGTTATAGGGTTAGTTTCATAGCTAGGTCTTTTATAAGGGTTATTTTTAGGGTAGGGATCAAGTTTAGAATTAGGTGTTTATTAAGATCAGCTTCAGGGTTAGGGCTAATGTTACCTTTAAAGTTAGGTTAATGGATAGGATTAGATGTGAAGTTAGGGTTAGGGATGGTTTTAGGTTTAGGGTGAGTGTTAGGGTTTGGGCTAGGTTTAGTTAGACTATAGTTTAAGATTTGATCAAGGTTTAGGGCTATGATGAGGGTTAGGTCTAGGATTAGGTTTACAGTTAAAGTTAGAGCTAAGGTTATCATTAGGTTTAGGGTAACCTAACCCTAACCATAACTCAAGACCTAGTCTTAACCTTAAACCTAGTTCTAACCTAAGCTCTAATCTGACCAACTACCATAACCATAACTCTTACCCTAATGCTAACTCTAAGCCTAACTCTAACTCTATTGGTAATGATAACCCTATCAATTACCTTAAACCTAACCTGAACCTAAACTAAACTCTATCATTACCCTAATTCTAACCCTAATGCTAATTCGAGCCCTAAACCTAAATCCTAACTTAAACAAAACCTTAACCTTGACCCTAAACTTAAAATTTTCCCTAGCTCTAAACCTAACCCTTACCATAAGCCTAACCCTTACACTAGATGTAGACCTAAACTTAACCCTAAAATTATCTTTAACCATAACCCTAGCCCTGATATTATCCCTAGCCCTAATCCTAGTCCTAATAAAACAACAACAACAACAACAAAAAAAAAAACAATGAAAACCTATCCCTCATCCTAGCCCTAAACCTAGACTTAATCATAACCCTAACTCTACACCTATCCCTATCCCTACTCTAGCCCTAATCCTACCTATAAACCTAACTATAACACCAGCCTTTTTCCTAAACATAAACCTAACCATAATCCTATTGCTAGGCCTAAACTGAACACTAACTCTAGCCCTAATCCTGGCCTTAACTTAACCAAACCCTAACCCTAATCCTATCCCTAAGACAAACTCTAACTCTCACACTACCTCTAGTCCTAGTTTTAACCCTATAGCTTACCGTAACTCTAAACCTAGCCCTAACCTTAGCCCTAACCCTTGCACTATCCTAAGTCCTAGCCTAACCCTAGATCTAAGCCTAATTCTAAATATAACTGTAACCATAAGCCTAAGCCTAACACTAACAGTAGACCTAACCCTAATACTCATCATAAAACTATTGCTAACCCTAGCCCTGGAACTCAAACAAAACTGAGCAACAGACATAACCCTAAACCTTAACTTAAAACAAACCCTAAATTACACAGAGAACAAATCCTAGCCCTAATTTGAGTCCTAACCCTCATCTTAAAACTAACCCTGACCCTGACTTATACCCTAACACTCACCCTAGCTCTAAAACACCACTCTTAACTTAAACCAAACCCTAACAGTAAATCTAGCCCTAATTTGAGTCCTCATCCTAAAACTAACCCTGTCCCTCACTCCTACCTAACAATAACCTTAGCTCTAAATTCATCCTAACCTTAAACCTAACCATAAACACTAATCTTAAACACTAACCCTAAATCTAAATAAATTGTAATCCTGATTCTTACATTATTCATTGCCCTAACCCTAGACCTAATGCTAACACAAAAAGTAGCCATGATCTGAGCCCTAAACTTAGCTTTAACACTAACCTTAATCCTATCCTACCCCTAACACTAGCTCTAACTCTATCCCTAAACCTAAGCAAAACCCTAACCCTAATGGTAACCCTACACCTATAGCTAATCCTTAGGCTAATCAAAACCTAACCCTATTAATAGTCCTAAACCTAGCACTCATTCTAGCTCTAACCTATCCCAAACCCTAACCCTAACCCTGACCCTTATTCTGACCATAACACTAATCCTAGGTATAAATCTGATTCTAACCCTAGACCAAACCTTAACACTAGCCCTACCAGTAAACTTATACTAAACCTGACTCTACCTCAAGCCCAAGACCTAAACCTAATCCTAAATGTAGCCTTAACTCTAGCCTTAGACCTAAACAAAAACCTAGCTCTAGCCCTAACAATAACCCTTAACCTAATGCAAAGTCTAACCCTACACCTAGACATACACCTAGTCCTAATAATGTCTTTAACCTTAACCCTAACACTAACCTGAACACATACCCTGCATTTAACACTAAGCTAACTCTAAACCTGACCCTAACTGAAAATCTAAACCTAACACTAGACCTAGCCATAACCCTAACCCTCCAACTAGCCCTAATCATAATCCTAGCTCTTACATTACCCATAGCCCTAACCTTACACCTTAACCTAACAAAACCTAGAGTGAATCCTAGGCCTAAATCTAGCCCTAGGTGTAACACTCACCCTAACCCTAGCACTAATCCTAACCCTAACTGTAGCCTTAGGCAAAATTTACTCAATGCCTAACTCTTGCCATAAATATAAACTTAGACTTATCCCTAACTATAACACTAACCCTATCCCTAACCCTAAACTTAACCCTATCCCTAAACCTAGCTCTGAACACAAACATTACCCTAACCCTAACCATATTGATAACCCTAGCCATAACCTTAACCCTAACCCTAACCGGAAAAGTAACCCTAGACCTAACACTAAACCTAACACTTGCCATATCCCTAACTCTAGCTTAAACCCTATCTTGTAGTAGAAACCTACAGGATTTAGCATTTAGCCTTGACCTTAACTCTAAAACTAAATCTAACCCAAACCTAAACCTAAACTTACATCTAACCATATCCATTACCCTAACCCTTATCCTAACCCTAATGATAAACGTAGCGCTAACCCTAACCCTAACCCCAAACCTACCATAATCTTATCCCTATACCTAATTCTGAACCTAACCCAAAACTTAGCCCTTGCCCTAACTCTAGCTCAAAACCTAATTCTTATAGTAAACAAACTGTAGCCCAAACCCTAACCCTAATCCTAGCCCTAATCCTAACCATAACCATAGCCCAAACCCTAGCTCTAACTCTATCAATTACCCTAACCATAACTTTAAACCTAATGCTAACTCTAGCTCTTTAACTTTAAACCTACCTTTAACCCTAGCTCTGATTCTAACCTGAACCCTCAACCTAGCCCTAACACTAAATCCATGAGCTTTACCCTTAACCTAATGGTAAGAAAAAACTAAGCCTAACACTAACCCTAAACCTAGCCCCAACGCTAATACTAACCCTAACCCTTGACCTCAACTTAACCTAACTCTAGCCTTAGCACTAACCCTAGCTTAAACCCTAACCCATATCCTAATCTTAAACCTAACCCTAACCCTAGCCTTAACCATAACCCTATCCATAACTCTATCCCTAATCCTAAACATAATCCTAGCCCTAACCATAGCTCTAAATCGATCAATTACCCAAAAAATAACCATAAACCTAATGCTAACCCTAGGCCTAACCCTAACCCTATCCATTAACCTAAACCTAACATGAACCCTAAACCTATCCTGAAGACAAAACCTAACCCTATCCCTTACCCTAACTCTAACTCTAACCCTAATGCTAATTTGAGCGCTAACCCTAAACCTCAACCTAGTCGAAACCCAAAACCTGACCTGACCATTATAATACCCCTAGATCTAAACCTGAACCTTACCCTAAACCTAACTCTGAATATAGACCCAGCCATAAACCTTACCCTAAACCTATCCCAACTGTAACCCTAGAACTGATATTATCCCTAGCCCTAATCCTTGCCATAACCCTTACACAAATGCTAGCCCTCATTCTATCCCTAAACCTAGTCTTCATCCTAACCCAAACCCTAACTCTAGCCCTATCCCTAATTTTATCCCTCACCCTATATCTGAACCTAAATAAACCCCAAACCTTCCCCTAAATCTAACCCTAACTCTAACCCTAGATTTAACACTTACATTAAACCTAGACCTGATCCTAGCCCTAATTTAGCCCTAACCCTAATCCTAACACTAGAACTGATACTAATTATAACTATTGCCCTAGACCTATTCCTAGTTCTAACCATATCACTTACCATAACCCCAATACTTGCTCTACCATTAGCCCTAAACCTAGCCCTACCACTAACCCTAGATCTAACCATAACTCTAAAACTAACCCCAACCCTAAACATGAACCTCAGAATAAATCTAGCCCTAACAGTAACTCTAATCCTAAAACGAGCTCTAACCTAGTCCTAGCCTTAAGAAAAAGATCGAGCTATAGCCCTAACTCTAACCCTTAACCTAAACCAAAACCTAACCTTGACCCTAATTCTAACCCTAACACTAACTATAGCTCTCAGATCACCCTAAAATTATACCTAACCCTAAAACTACACCTACCCCTACCCCTAACCCTAAAAGTAGCCCTAATCAGAACCCTAGTTCTTACGTTAGTTGTAGCCCTAATCTTAGACCTAACCTAACCCAAAACCTAGCACGAATCTGAGCCCTACACCTGTTTTAATCCTAACCATAACCAGAGCCCTAACCATTACCCTAAACCTAACCCTAACACTAAAATTTGCCCTAACCCTAAACCTAACCCTAGCCTTAATAGCAACCATAATCTTAGCCCTAACCCTAGCTCTAAACCTATCCATTACCCTAACCATAACCCTAACCCTAATGCTAATTTTAGGATAAACCTAATCATATCTCTAACCCTAACTTTGTCCATTACCCTAAACCTAACCTGAAACCTAAACTTAACCATAAACATTACCCTAACTTTAAGACTAACCCTAATGCTAATGAAAGCCCTGATGCTAAACCTTAATCTAACACAAACCTTATTCATGACAGTGACCCTAATAATAAACCTGTCTCTATACCTGACCCTAACCCTCAACCTAAACCTTACACTAGAACTAGCCATAAACCCAAACCTAAAACTAGCCCTAAACATAAACCTAGACCTGACTTAGCTCTAGCACTAATTCTAACCCAAACCCTAACGCAAAACCAAACCCTAATCCTAGCCCTAAACCTAGCCTTCATACTAACACTAACCCTAACCCTATCCCTAACCCTATTTTGTACCTCGTCCTAAACCTAGCTATAACATCATACCTTACACTAATCCTAACCCTAACCCTAACCCTAAACGTAGGCCTAGCCCTAACACTAACCCTAGCGCTAATCCTAGCACAAATTTACTCCTAAACATAAACCTAAATGTAAACCTAATCCTAACTCTCACCCTAGCATTAACCCTAGTTCTAAATCTATCCCTTACCATAACACAAACCCTAGATCTTAACCAACTGCAACCCCATTCCTACTTTTGCCATAGCCCTATACCTAAACCTAAACTTAACCTCAGTCATACCCTAATCCTTAGTCTAAACCTCACCCTAACACTAGCCCTAACCCTAATGCTAATTGGAAAAATAGCCCAAACGCTAGACCTAGCACTCAAACAAAACCGTGTCATAGGCTTAATGCTAATTCTTAACCTAAACTAAAACCTAAGCTTATACCTACCCCTAACCCCAGCCCTAATTTGATTCCTAACCCTAACTCTAGAACTTACTCTGACCCTGACTCAGACCCTAAAAATAACCCTAGCTCTAAACATCACACTAGACCTAGCCCTACCCCTAACCCTAAAACTAGCCCTAATCGTAACACCAGTTCTTACATTAGCCATAGCCCTGTGCTAACAGAAAAGCTAGCTCTAATCTGAGACTTAAACCTAGCTTTAAACCTAACCCTAAACAAAACCTAGACCTATAACTAAGCCTAGTTCTAACCCTATTCCTTACCCTAAAAACATCTTCACCCTAAGGCTACCCTAGTCCCAACCCTAATCCTTAGCCTAACCCAAAACATAACACTATTACTAGTCCTAAACCTAGCCCTCATTCTAACTCTAACCTTAACTCAAATACTAACCATAACCCTGACCCTTAATCTGATCCTAACTCTAACCCTAGGATTAAACCTGACTCTCACCCTAAACTGAATCCTAACAATAGCCGTATGGGTAACCCTATACCTAAACCGAACCCTAACACTAGACCTAGACAAAAACCTAATCCTAAATCTAGACATAACTCTAGCTCTAGACCTAAAAATACCTAGCCTTAGCCCTCACAATAACCCTTAACCTAACCCAAAGAATACCTCTACCTCTAGACCTAAACCTAGACTTAATTCTGGCCATAACCCTAACCCAAACACTGTCCCTTTCTGTAACACAAATCCTAGCTCTGAATTATATGCAAACCCCAAATCTAGCCATAACCCTAACAATAGACGTAGCCATAACCCTAACTCTAGGTCTTACATTACATATAGCCCTAATGTTAGCCCCAAACCTCACACAAAACCTAGATCTAAGCGTAATCCTAACCCTAACCCTAGACCTAACCTTAACACTAACCCTTGCCTTGACCCTAACCCTAGCTCAAACACTAACCTTTGCCCAAATATAAATCTAGGCCTAAACCTGACCCTAACTCGAAACCTAGTCCTAATCCTAACCATAACCAAGGCCAAACCCTAGTTCTAAATTTATCCATTACCTTAAACATATCCCTAACCTTAAAGCTAAACCTATCTCTAAACTTAATCCTAACCCTAAACCTAGATGTTACACTAAACCTATCCATTGCCATAGCACTAAACATAGCTCAAATCCTAACACTTACCCTAAAACTAACCCTAAGACTATCCCTAGGCTTAACCCTGGCCCTAACCCTAGCCCTAATCCTAACCATAACCCTAGCCCTAAACCTATCATTACCCTAAACATAAGCCTAATGCAAATGCTAACCCAAGGCCTAACTCTAAACCTATCTCTAACACTAATCCTATACATTTCCTAAACCTACCCCAAACACTAAACCTAACTTTATTAATTACTCTAACCCAATTCCTAACCCTAATGCTAAATCAAGCCCTAAACCTAAACCATAACCTAAACCAAACTCTAAACAAGACACTTACCCTAACTATACACCTAGCTTTAAACCGCACCATTTCCCAAAAACTAACCCTTATAATAGACCTAGCCATAAACCTAACCTTAACACTATCCCTAAGAGTAACCCTAACTGACATTAGCTATAGACCTAATTCTCACCCTAAACCTAACACAAATCCAAGCCCTCATCCAAGCCCTAAACCTAGCCTTAATCCTCACCTTAAACCTAACACTAGCCCAATCCCTAATTTCAACCCTCACCATAGTTCTGAACCTAGGTATAACCACATCCCTTCCCCTAACCCTAACCCTAACCTGATCCAACACTAACACTAAAACTAACCCTAACCCTAACACTAATCCTAGCTCTAATCCTTGCCCTAATTTAGTGCTAATCGTAACTCTAACTCTAACCCTACTCATAAGACTAACTCTAACTCTTGCCCTAGACCTATTTCTAGTACTAACTCAATCTGTTATCATAACGCTAACACTAACCCTAACCTAACCACTAAACCTAGCCCAAATCCTAACCCTAGATCTAAACATAACTCTAAATATAACCCTAACCCTAAGCCTGAACCTTACCCTTCCACTAGCCCTAACACTATCGCTAATCCTAAAACTAGTTCTAAACCTAGCTGTAGCTCTAAAACAAAACTGAGCCATAGCCCTAACCCTAACACTAACCTAACTCTAACCTCAGACCTGATATTAGACCTATCCCTATTTCTTGCCTTAACCTTAACACAAAACATAACCTTACACCTACCCATAACTCTAGCCTTATTTCTAGTGTTATTCCTAACCCTAAAACTAACACTGACCTTGACTTTCACCCTAACACTAACCCTATTTTAAAGCATCACTCTTCTCATAACCTAACCATAACACTAGACCTAGCCCTATCCCTAACTCTAAAAGTAGCTCTAATTGTAACCCTAGTTCTTATATTAGCCATAGCCCTTACCTAAACCTAACCTAATCTAAAACCTAGCCCTAACCCTAACACTAGATTTAACCCTAAATTAACTCTAAACCTAATCCTAACCTTAGCCTTAATCCTAACCATAACCCTAGCCCTAACTCTAGCTCTTATCCTATCCATTACCTTAACCCTAACCCTAACCTAAAACTAATCCTAGAATAACCCTAACTCTATCCATAACCCTAACCCTATTCATTACCATAAACCTAACATGAACACTAAACATAACCATATCCATTATCCTAACACTAAACATAATCTAACCTAATTTGAGCCCTAACCCTAAACCTTAACCTAAACAAACCCTAACCATTACCCTGACCCTAATAATACCCCTATCTCCAAAAGTGACCCAAACCCTCAACCTAACCCATACACTATACATAGCCATAAACCTAACCCTGACATTATCCCTAACCATAACCCTAGACTTAACATTAGCCCTAGGCCTAATGTTAGCCATTATGCTAAAAAAAATCCCTAATCCTGGCCCTAAACCTAGCCTTAATCCAAACCCTAATCCTATCACTAGGACTAACCCTAAAGTTAAAACTCATGGTAGCCCTTAACCTAGCTATAATATTATACCGTACCCTAACCCTAATTCTAACCCTAGCCCTAAACCAAGGCCTAGCCCTAATACTAAACCTAGCTCTAATCCTAGACCTAATTTTGCCCTAACCCTAAATCTAATCATATCTCTAGCCCTAACACTAACTCTAACTCTTGCCCTAGCCCTAGCCCTAGTTCTAACATTATCCCTTACGATGACCCAAAGCCTAGCCCTAACCCTATCCCCAAACTTAGCCCTAGCCCTAAACCTAGATCTAACCCTCACTCTAAATCTAGCTTTAACCTAAAACCTAAACTTCACCCTAACACTAGACCTAATCCGAATGCTAATTTGGAAACTATCCCACACCATAGCCATAGCACTCAAGCAAAACTGAGCTACAGCTCTAATCCTAAACCTTAACCTAAACAAAACACTAACAGTATGCCTCGCCCTTACCCTAGCCATAATTTGAGTCTTAAACCTAACCGTACAACTAATAATGACCCTTACTCTGAACCTAAAACTAACCTTAGCTCTAAACATCGCCCTAACTCTACACCTAACCCAAACACTAAACCTAGCCCTAACCCTAATCCTAAAACTAGCCCTAATCATAATGCCATGTCTTACATTAGCAATAGCCCTAACCCTAACACAAAACCTAGCCTTAATCTGAACCCTAACCCTAGCTTTAATGCTAACACTAACACTAACTCTAACCCTAACCCTATCCCTTACCCTACGGCAACCCTCACCGTAATGCTACCCTAGACCTAACCATAAACCTTAGCCTACCCCAAACCCTAACTCTATTATTCGTCCTAACCCTAGGCCTCATTCTATCTCTAACCCTAACCCAAAAAATAAGCCTATCCCTGACCCTTATTCTGACCCTAACACTAACCCTAGGTCTAAGCCCAACCCTAACCCTAAACCAAACACTAACACTAGCCCTATGGGTAAACCTATACCTAAACCTAACTGTAACATTAACACTAGACCTAAACTTAATCATAAATATAGCCATAACTCTAGTCATAGCCCTAAACAAAAACCTAGCTCCAGCACTAACAATAACCATTAGTCTAACGCAATGACTAACAATACCCCTAGAACTAACCCAAGTAAAAGTGTGCTCCTAAATATAAATCTATTGCTAACCTGAACACTGACCCTTACCCTAACACAAACCCTATCTCTAAACCTTATACTAACCCACACCTTCCCTAACACTAGACCTATCCATAACCATAACCTTAAAACTAGCCATAACCATAATCCTAGTTCTTACATTACCCATAGTCCTAACACTAGCCATAAACCTCCTCCCAAAACCTAGCCCTAAATGTAGCAATAAAACTAGCTGTAAGCCTAATCCTAACCTTAGCCCTAGCCCTAACCCTCACACTTGCCTTGCCCAATATCATAGAAATTTGAAGAAAACTAGGGCCAAGCTGGAGCTCTCTGCACAGACGGAAGTCTCTGCTGCGCATGTGCTGTCAGCTCAGAAGGAAGTCTCAGCTGTGTGTGAGCTCTTCATGCAGAGGGAAGTCTTGGCTGCGGGTTCACTCTAGGCTCAGACAGAAGTCTCGGCTGTGCAGGCGCTTTTGGCGCAGAGGACAGGTAGCACAGAACACAGAGGCTTTGCTTGTGGGTCACCAGGCCAAGCTCTGGTCATGGCCAAAGGTCACCCCAGAACCACCCACCTCACCAAACACCCTACACAGGTAACAGATGGAATGCATCTTGGAAAACCTTACTCACAATCTGTCAGTGACCGTGGCTACCAGCTCAGTTCTGCGGCTGCTCAGGTACCAAGTTTCCAACTACCCTACCTCCAGCTGTGATAACTCAAGATTTTTCTCACAAGCTGGTTTTTTTTTTTTAATTGGGGGGGGCGTAGGTATCAATGCAGAACAGCAACTGTACAGGTACCTGGTTTCCAACTCAGAGACTAACAGTAGGGAGGCTCCAGGTAGAAGTTCAAGCCCTCTCAAACTGGCTACCTCCACCACCCTTAGCACAGAGACTCAAGCTAGTAATATACAACTCAACCTACTGGAAGAAAACAGAGTTCTGAGAGACTTTTCTATTCTCACTCTATTCATCTATTCTCCTCTACCCACTCTGGCCCTCACAATCTCAACATATGTGAAACCAAGAACTTTGCATGAAATTGGACTTTAATAACTGAATCACCAGAATTGTTTAATACAGAGGAATTGCATAGGCCCATCTCAGCCCCCCTTTATTTTATATTATTTTCATTTTCCCTATCTTTCTTTCTTGTTTTTTTTTCCTTCTTTTTTCTACCTCCTTCTATCCCACTTTCAACCTCCAAATTTTACTATTTATACATAGGGTAATTTTAGGAATACTGATAAGGAATTTCAATTTATACATTCTTCCATAAATTACCCCTGTCTATTCATTACAGTTCTCCTCCAATTTACTAAGATAGATTAATCTCATACCCTCACTCCTTTCTGCCTTAACATAGCATCCTACCCCTGACCATCAGTTCTCTATACACCACCAGAAATGGTATGGCTTTTATGAAACTAATGACTATATTCTAAATAATAATTGAAGCCAACATCTGTAGACATAGAATCTAAATATAAATGTATTTATAATGGTTAGGCTTAGGCTTTGGGTTAGGGTTAGATTTAGAGTTAGGATTTGATCTATGGTTTGGGCTAGGACTAAGGATAGGGCAAGGTTTAGGACTAGGTTTAGGGTTCTGCATAGGGTTATGGTAAGGGATAGGGTTAGAACTAGTGATAGGCTAGTGTGAGAGAGTTAGTCATAGGGCTAGGGCTAGGGTTATGTTTAGGGCTAAATTAGGGCTAGGTTTAGTGTTAGGTTTAGACTTCAGGTTAGGGTTAGAGTTAG
Source organism: Marmota monax (assembly GCF_021218885.2). Classification (NCBI taxonomy): domain Eukaryota; kingdom Metazoa; phylum Chordata; class Mammalia; order Rodentia; family Sciuridae; genus Marmota; species Marmota monax. Next base: position 45,384 of record NW_026695140.1, on the reverse strand, counting down.
GGTTATATGTAGGTTAAGAGAGTGGGTTATAGTTAAGTTTTGGGCTAGGGCGAGGGTGAGTATTAGGGTTAGGGCTAGGGTTAGGGTTAGGGTTATGATTAAGGCTAGTCTTAGGGCTAGAATGAAGGCTAGTGTTTGTGTTAGGCTAGGACTAGTATTAGGGCTAGGGCTAATGCCAAGTCTAGGTTTACAGTTAGGGATAGATTTAGTGTTAGGTTTATGTCTTGGTCCAGTGTAAGGCATTAATTTAGGGTAAGGGTTATTTTTAGAGCTAGGGTTATTATTAGGGTCAGGTTCAAGTTTAGGGTTTGGTTTATGTTACAGGTAAGTTGTAGGGCTTGAATTAGCATTTGGTTTAGTGCGAGGGTTAATGACAGAGTTAGGTTTAGGGTTTAGATGTGGTTTAGTGTAATGGATAGGGTTAAGGTTAGGCCTAATGTTTACCATAATGGTTAGGATTATCGTTAGGATAATGGATAGGGTTAGACCTAAGATTAGGGATAGGGATATGTATAGGATTAGGGATTTTTTTTAGGTTCGGGTTAGGTTTAAGTTTAGGGTTAAAACTAGATTTAGGACTCTGATTAAGGCTAGGTTTGGGGATAGGTTAGGGCTAGGGTTATGGCTACAGGTAATGTACGAAGTAGGGTTATGATTAGCACTAGTTATAGGGTTAGGGTTAGGGCTAGGTCTAGTGTTAGGGTTAGGTTTATGGTTATGACAATATTTAGAACTAGATTTAGTGTTAGGGTCAGAGTCAGTGTCCATATTAATTTTCAGGTTAGATTGAAGACTGGAATTAGAGATAGGTGTAGGCATAGGTGTAAGGTTAGGGTTTGGTTTAGGTTAAGGGTTAGGATTAGGGCTATGACTCGGTTTTGTTTTAGGGCTAGGGGTAGGGTTAGGGCTAGTTTTAGGATTAGTTTTAGGGTTAGGGCTAGTGTTAGTGTGAGTTTTAGGCTTAGGTTTAGGGTTAGATTTAGAGTTAGGTTTAGATCTAGGGTTTGAGCTAGGGTAAAGGATAGGGCTATGTTTAGGGCTAGGTTTAGGGTGATGGTAAGGGATTGGTTTAGAACTCGCTATAGGGCGAGGGTGAGAGTTAGAGTTAGTGTTAGGGCAAGGGTTAGTGTTAGGGTTAGGCCTAGGGTTAGGGCTAGGGTTAATGTTAGGTTTAGGGTTAGGGTTAGGTATAGGGTAAGTGTTGGGATTACACCTAGTTTTATGGCTAGGGTGAGGTTTATAATTAGGGTAAGTGTTAGGTTTATGATTAAGGTGAAGTTTATGTTTAGGATATGGGCTAAGGTTTGTGTTAGGGGTAGGAGTAGGATTAGAGCTAGGGCAAAAGTCAGGTCTACGGTTACATTTAGGGATAATCTAGGGTTCGGTTTATAGCTAGGTTTATTTTAAGGGTTAGGTTTATGGTTAGGGTCAAGTTTACAGCTAGGGTATTATTAGGGTTAGGGTCAGGATTAGGGTTTTTGTTAGGTTAAGTTTAGGCTTAGGGCTCGAATTAGCATTATTGATAAGGATAGTGTAATGATAGTTTTAGGTTTAGGGTTCAGGTTAAGTTTAGGGTAATTTATAGGGTTAAAGGTTAGGTATAGTTTTAGGTTTTGGCCTAGGGTTAGCATAAGGGTGAGGGTTACCATTAGAGTAATTGTTAGGTTAGAGCTAGGGTTAGGGCTAGGGTTATGCTAAGGACTAGGTCTAGGCTTAGGTTTAGGCTTAGGGTTAGGACTATGGTTAGGTTTAGGATTAGCTTTAGGTTTAAGCTAGGGTAGACCTTGGATTAGGGCTAGTTTTTGCAATAGGTTAGGGTTACAGCTAATGTAATAACTTGTTATGATTCAGGCTACTTTTAGGGTGAATGTTAGGGCTAGGTATAGTTTTAGGGTTAGGTTTAGGGTTGGGGTGGTGTTTAGAGCTAGGGTTACTGTTAGTGTCAGTGTCAGTGTTCAGGTTAGTATTATGGTTAGAATTAAAGCCAGAATTAGGTCTAGGGGAAGAGTTAGTGTTTGTCTTAGGCTAAGGTTATTGTTAGGGTATGTCTAGGTTTTTCATTAGGTCTAGGGTTCAAATTATGGCAGATTTATGATTAGGATTAGGTCTAGGGCTAGTGTTAGGATTAGGTTTAGGTATAAGGTCACCAGACGGACTACTGTTAGGGTTCAGTTTAGGGTTAGGTTCAGGTTTAGACCTATGATTAGTTTTAGGGTCAGAATAAGGGTCAGGGTTAGGGTTGGGATTGGGTTATGGTTAGAGCTAGAATGAGTGCTAGTGTGAGGACTAGTAATAAGGTTAGGGTTTGTGTTAGGTTTAGGATTAGGGTGAGCATTAGGGTTAGGGTTTGGCTTAAGGTAAGGGATAGGGTTAGAGCTACGGTTAGGGCTTGAAATAGGGCAAGGGTTAGGTTAAAGCTAGGTTTAGGGCTCGGATTATGGCTAGTATTGTTTTAGGTTTAGGGCTAGGCAACGGCTAATGTAAGGACTAGGGTTACAATTAGGGTGAATTTTGGGGTTATGGTTATGGGTTAAACCTCTAATGTTAGGATTAGTTTTAAGGTTAGGGTAATATTTAGAGCAAATGCTAGTGTTAGGTTAATAGTCAGGGTCACAGTTAGTTTTAGAGTTAGGGTTAGGATTCCAAATAAGGGTAGGGTTACTTCAAGGGTTTTGTTTAAGGTTAGGGTGGTGTTTAGAGCTAGGGTTGGTGTTAGGATATGAGTCAGAGTCAGGGTTAATATTCAGGTTAAGGTTAGGACTCGAATTAGGGCTAGGGTTAGGTCTAGGTGTAGTATTAGGATTTGGTTTAAGTTAAGGTTTAGTGTTAGGGATATTACTCGGTTTTCTTTTACTGCTAGGGTTAGGGTTAGGGCTAATTTCATGATTAGTGTTAAGGTTAGTGCTAGTATTAATGTTAGGCTTAGGCTTAGGGTTAGTGTTAGAGTTAGAGTTAGAGTTAGAGTTAGAGTTAGATCTAGGGTTAGGACTAGAAATAAGGATTAGGCAAATGTTATGGCTACATTTATGGCTATGTTTAGGGCTAGGGTTAGGGTTAAGTTAAGGGATTAGAAGGTTAGAACTAGGGATAGGGCTAGTGTGAGAGGTAGAGTTAGTCTTAGGGCTATGGTTAGTGTTAGAATTTGGGATAGGGTTAAATTAGGGCTAGGGTTAGGACTAGGGTTAGTGTTTAGCTTAGGTCTAGTGTTACTGTTAGAGTTAGGATTAAGTTTAGGTTAAGGGATGGTGTTATAACTAGGTTAAATGGGAGGGTGAGGGTTCGAATTAGGTTAGGGCTATGGTTAAGGTCAGGATTATGATTAGGAGTAGGTTTAGGGCTAGGATGAGGGCTAGGGTTTGTTTTAGGTTTAGGGCTAGGATTTGGGCTAGGGCTAATATCAGGTCTTGGGTTATGGTTAAAGATAGTTTTAGTGTTAGATTTATGGCTACATGTAGAGCAAGGGTTAGTTTTAGGGTTAGGTTCAGGTTTAGAGCTAGAACTATTTTTACAGTCAGGGTCTGGGTTAGGCTTTGAGATATGTTAAGTTTTAAATTTAGGGCTCAGGTTAGCACTAGGGTTAGTGTTAGGTTAATGATAAGGTGAGGTTTAGAATCTAGGTTCCGGTTAGGGTAATGGAATGGGTTAAGATTAGGGATAGGTTTAGGTTTAGGACTAGGTTTAGCATTAGAGTTTGGGTCCTGTTTATGGCAATGGATATGGTTAGAGCTAGGATTAGGGCTAGGGTTATGTTTATGATTAGGGCTAGGGTTAGGGTTAGGATTAGAGTTAAAACTTGGGTTATGGCTTGGATTAGGGCTAGGTTTTGTGTTAAGTTAGTGCTAGAGTTAGGGTTATGGCTAATGTAAGTACCAGGGTTCTGTGTAGGGCTAAATTTGGGGTTAGAGTTGGGGCTATGTCTAGTCTTAGGTTTAGGTTTAGGATTAGGATTATGTTTAGAGCTAAGGTTAGTGTTATGTTCAGAGTAAGGGTCAGGGTTAGTTTTAGTGTTCGGATTAAAACTCAAATTAGGGCTAGGGTTAGGGTAAAGGTTTGGTTTAGGTTAAGGTTTAGGGTTAGGGCTATCGTTCAGTTTTGTTTTAGGGCTAGGGCTAGGGTTAGGGCTAGTTTTAGGATTAGCATTAGGGTTAGGGCTAGTGTGAGAGTTAGAATTAGTGATAGGGCTAAAATTAGATTTAGGGTTTGGGATAGGGTTAAATTAGGGCTAGGAGTAGGGCTAGGGTTACTGTTTAGCTAAGGCCTAGCGATAGGGTTAGGGTTAGGTTTAAGTTTAGGATAAAGAATGGTGTTACAGCTAGGTTTAGACGTAGGGTAAGGGTTAGAGTTAGGGTTAGGGCTAGGGTTGGAGTTAGGGTTATGATTAAGGCTAGGTTTAGGACTAGGATGAGGGATAGTGTTCATTTTAGATTCAGGGCTAGGATTAGTGCTATGGCTAATATCAGGCTAGGGTTATGGTTAAAGATTTTTTTTTAGGGTTAGGCTTATGGCTACATCTAGGATAAGGGTTAGGTTTAGGGTAAGGGTCATGTTTAGAGCTCAGGGATTTATTAGGATTAGGATTTGGCTTAGGTAAGGATTTAGGTTTACTGCTCAAATTAGCATTAGTGTTAGGGTTAGGGTATAGTTAGGGTTTGTTTTAAGGTTCAGGTTTGTTTTAGGGTAATTGATATAGTTAGCATTAGAGATAGGGCTAGGGTTAGGCTTAGGGTTAGCATTAGAGTAAGGGTTATGGTTAGGGTAATTGATAGGTTTAAAACTACTATTATGGTTAGGAATATGCCTTGAGTTAGGGTTAGAGTTAGTGTTAGAACTAGGTTTAGGGTGAGGATTAGGGTTATGTTTAGCATAAAGTTTAGGTTTTGTGCTAGGGTTAGGGCTAGGTTTAGGGTTAAGTCTAGGGATAGGATTACAGTAGGTTTACGGTTAAGGTGGTGTTTTGAACTAGATGAGTGTTAGGATATAAGTCAGGTAAATGGTTAATTTTAAGATTATGATTAGGACTTGAATTAGGGCTAGGGTTAGGTCTAGGTGTAGTGCTAGGGTTTGGCTTAAGTTAAGGTTAATGTTAGGCCTGTTGCTCGATTTTTTTTAGTGCTATGATTAGGGTTAGGGATAGTTTTATGATTAGCTTTAGGGTTAGGGCTAGGGTTATGGTTAGGTTTAGGATTAAGGCTAGATTTATGGCTAGGATTAGGGCTAGGTTTTGTGTTAGGTTTAGGGCAACAATTAGGGCTGGGACTAATGTCAGGTCTAGGTTTATAGTTAGTGATATTTTTAGGATTAATTTTATAGCAAAGTCAAATTAAAGTGTTCTGTTTAGGGAAAGGGTCAGATTAAGATCTGGGGTATTATTAGGGTCAGGGTCAGGCTTTGGGTTTGGGTTAGGTTAAGTTTTAGTGTTAAGGCTCAAAATAGCATTAAGGTTAGAATTAGGGTTAGGGTAATGGATAGTGTTAGGTTTAGGGTTAGGTTCGGTTTAAGGTAATGGATATGGTAGGGTTTGTGATAGGTTTAGGGTTAGGCCTAGTGTTAGCATTAGGGTTATAGTTATTGATAGGGTAATTTATATGTTTAGACGTAGGGTTAGGGCTAGGATAATGGTTAGGATTAGGCCTAGAGTTAGCGTTGGGGTCAGGGTTAGGGCGAGGGTTACACTTAGGATTATGTTTAGGGTACAATTTAGAGTTTGAGCTAGGAATTTTGCTATGGCAAAGATTAATTCATGGCTTGGTCTAGGGTTATGGTCATGTATACTGTAACGGTTAGGGCTAGGGTTATCATTAGGTTTAGGGTCATAGGTTTAGATGTCAGGTGAAAGATAGTTTTAGGTTTAGGTTATCATTAGGTTTAGGTTTAGGATTAGGGTTAGCATTTGAGCTATCTTAGGTTTAGGGTTAGGGTTAGGTTAGGTTCACTGTTAGTTCTATGGTTAGGTTTATGTTTAGGGTTAGGGTAGGTTTAGCTTTTGGTCTAGTGTTATCATTAGGGTTAAGTTTAGGGTTAGAGTAATGGACAGGGTTTAAGCTAGGGTTAGGGCGTGGGTTAAGGTTAGGATTAGGGCTGGGTTTAGGTTTAGGTTTTGACCTTGGGTTAGTGTTATGGTTAGATTAAGTGTAAGGGTTAGGGATTGAGCTAGGTTTATGTCTAGTGAATGGGTTAGGTTTACAGTCAGGGCTAGGGTAGATTTATGGTTAGGTTAAGGGCTAGGGTAGCATTATATTTAGGGTTATTGTTAGCATAATGGATAGAATTAGAGGTAGGGTTTGGTCTATGGTTAGAGTTAAGATTAGGGCTAGAATTAGGGTGAGGTTTAGGGTTTGGGCTAGGGTTATTTTATGGTAAGGTTTAGTGTTTGATCTAGGGTTAGGGCTAGAACCAGGGTTAAGGTTAGGGTTAGGGCTCAGTTTAGGTTTAGAGTTACTCTTAGAGTTAGGTTTAGGGTTGTAATTCGGGCTGGGTTTTGTGTAATGTTAAGGGCTACTGTTAGCTATATGGGTAATGTAAGAGCAAGAGTAATGGTTTTGGCTATATTTAGAATTCATCTACTGTTAGGGTTAGTTTTTGGCATAGAATAAGCTTTAGACCTAGGGTTTTTGTTAGGGTAAATGCCAGGGTTCAGGTTAGGATTAGGTTTATGCTTAGGTCCAAAATGAGGACTAGGGTTAGGTCTAGGGGTAGAGTTAGAGTTTGTTTTATGTTAAGGGTTATTGTTAGGGCTAAGGATAGGGTATGGCTATATTTAGGATTAGGTTTAGGTCTAGGGCTAGTGTTATTGTTAGGTTTAGGTTTAGGGTTAATGGTAGGGCTAGTGTTAGTTTTCGATCAGGGTTAGGGTCAGGTTTGAACCTAGGTTTACTCTTAGGGTCAGAATAAGGGTCAGGGTTATAGTTAGGGTTTGGGTTAAGTTTAGAGCTACAATGAGGGTTAGGATTAGGACTAGTAATAGAGTTAGGGTTTGGGGTAGGCATAGAACTAGGGTTAGGACTAGGGTAGCAATAGGGTGAGGGTTTGACTAAGTGTAAGAAATAGAGTTTGAACTAGGATTAGGACTAGGGATAGGGTTAGGGTTAGAGCCAGGTTTGGGATTAGGGTTAAAACTAGGGTTAGGCCTTGGATTAGGGCTAGGTTTTGTGTTAGGTTTAGGACTATGGCTAATTTAAGAACTGGCATTACGATTAGGGCTAGTTTTAGTGTTAGGTTTAGGGCTAAGTCTAGTGTGAGGATTAGGTTTAGGGATAGGGTGATGTGTAGAGGTAGGGTTAGTGTAAAGGTCAGAGTCAGGGTTAGTATTAGTTCTAGGTTTGGGGTTAGGACTCGAATTAGGGCTAGGTTTAGGGCTAGTTGTAGGGTTAGTGTTTGCTTTATGTTAAGGGTTAGGGTCAGTGAAATGGCTCGGTTTTGTTTGAGAGCTAGTGCTTGGGTTGGGGCTAGTTTTCAAATTAGCGTTAGGGTTACAGCTAGTGTTAGGGTGTGGTTCAGGCTTTGGGTTAGGGTTAGATTTAGAGTTAGGGTTAGATCTAGGTTTAGGGCTACATTGAAGGTTAGGGCTAGGGTTAGGGCTAGGACTTGAGTTATTATTAGGGTTAGGGTTAGAACTAGGGATAGGGATAGGGCAAGAGAGTTAGTGTAAGGATTAGATTTAGGGTTAGAATTAGGGCTTCATTAGAGCTAGAATTAGAGCTAGGTTCATGGTTAGGGTTATGGTTATGGATATGTTTAGGTTTGATGTTATAGCTAGCTTAGAACTAGAGCGAGGGTTAAAATTCGGTCTAGGTCTTTGGTTAGAGTTAGGTTTAGGATTAAGGCTAACATTAGAGCTAGGATTAGGGCTAGAGTTTGTTTTCGGGTTTTGACTTCATTAGGCTAATGTTAAGTCTAGGGTTATGGTTAGAGATAGTTTTAGGGTTAAGATAATTAGGGTTAAGATTAGGTTAATGGATATGATTAGGTTTAGGGTTCAGGTTAAGTTTAAGGCAATGTATAAGTTTAGGGTTAGAAATAGGTGTAAGGTTATCTTAGGGTTAGCACTAGGGTTAGGATTAGGATTGGGGTAATGGATAGGGTTACACCTTGGGTTAGGTCTAGGTTTATGGTTATGATTAAGTCCAGGTTTAGGTTTAGGTTTTGGGTTATGTCAGAGTATTGGGTTGTTTTTTTAGGGCTAGGGCTAGGTTAGGGCTAGTTTTAGGACTAGCATTAGTTTACGGCTTGTGTTAGTGAGAGGTTTAGCTTAGGAATAGGGTTAGATTTAGAGTTAGGGTTTGATATAGGATTAGGGCTATAGCTAGTGTTAGGGCTAAGGTAAGTCAAGTGATAGGATTATGGTAAGGGATAGGGTTAGAACTAGAAATAGGGCTAGGACGAGAGTTAGAGTAAGTTTTAGGGCTAGGGTTAGGTTAGGTTTAGGGCTAAATTAGGGTTAGGCTAATCAGGGTCTGTGTTCAGATTAGTGTTAAGGTTAGGGCAAGAGCCAGAATTAGGATTGGTTAGGTCTAGAGGTAAGGTTAGTCTATGGCTTAGGTTAAGGGTTATCATTAGAGCTAGGGCTAGTTTTTGTTTAGGTCTTGGTTAATGATATGGCTAGATTTATGATTAGGTTTAATCTAGGGCTACTATTAGGGTTACGTTTAGATATAGGGTTATGGGTAGGGCTAGTGTTAGGGTTTGGTTTAGGTTAGGGTCAGAATAAGGTCAGGGTTAGGGTTAGAATTTGTGTTATGATTAGTGTTTGTATTAGGGTTATGCCTAGTTTAGGCTTAAGTTTAGGTTTAGGGATAGGGTTAGGATAGGGGAAGGGATGGGGTTAAAGCTAGTTTTAGGGCTAGGTCGAAGGTTAGAATTTTGGTTAGAACTAGGGTTATGGATTGATTTAGTAATAAGGCTAGATTTAGGACTAGGATGAGGGCTAGGGTTTGTTTTAGGGTTATGGCAAGAATTAGGGGTAGGGCTAATGTCAGGTCTAGGCTTACCTTAAGCACAGTTTAAGGGTTAGATTTATGGCTAGGTCTAGTGTAAGGGTTCGGGTTAGGGTAAAGGTCAGGTTAGAGCTAGGGTTATTATTAGGGTTAGAATTAGGTTTGAGGTTTGGTTTAGTTTAGGGGTTAGGTTTAGACTTGAATTAGCATAAGGGTTTGGTTATGGTAATGATAGGTTTGGGATTAGGATTCATGTTAGGTATAGGGTTATTGATAGGGTTAGAATTAGCAAACAGGATAGGGTTAGGCCTAGGGTTAGTCTTAGGGTTATGGTTGTGCTTAGGGTAAGGGATAGGGTTAGGGCTAGGGTTATGGTTATTATTAGGGCTAGAGTTAGGTTTAGGCCTAGTGTTAGGGTTAGGTTTAGGTTTAGGGTATGGTTTATAGTTTGAGCTATGGTTAGCATTAGGGCAAGGGTGAGGTTTAGGGTTAGATCTAGGTTATATTTAGGGTTAGGTTCAAAGTTAGTGTTAAGATTAGGGCTAGGGTTATCATTATGTTTAGGTATTGGATAGGGTTTGATGTCGTGTTAGGGTTCAGGTTAGAGTTAGGTTTAGGCTTAAGTTCAGTGTTAGGGATAGGTTTAGTGTTAGGTTTAGGGTAATGGTTAGGGTTTGAGCAAGGGTTATCTCTATGGCAAGTGTTAGGTTTATGGTTATGTCTAGGGTTATGTTTAGGTTAGATTTAGGTAAGAGCTAGGGTTATCATCAGGGTTAGGGTTTGGGTTAGAGTAATTGGTATGTTTAGAGCTAGGATTAGGGCTAGGGTTATCATTAAGTTTAGGGTTAGAGTTAGGGTAATATGTAGGCTTAGAGCTAGGGTTAGGGGTAGGGTTAAGGTTAGTATTAGGGCTAGGGTTTAGGTTAAGTTTAGGTTTAGGCCATGGGTTAGTTTTATGGTTAGGTTAAGTATAAAGGTTAGGGATAGAGCTACGGTATGGACCAGGATGAAGATTAGGGTTAGAGTCAGTGTGAGGGTTAGGGCTAGTGTTAGCATTAGGGTTATGTTTAGGATAGGGTAATGGATAGAGTTAGAGGTAGGTTTTGGCCTATGGTGATGGCTAGTCTCAGGGTTAGTGATATGGCGAAGTCTAGTGTTAGGGTTATGTGTTTTGTTAGTGTAAGGTTTAGTGCTAGGGTTTGTGTTAGGGTAAGGTTCAGTGTTCGGTTTAGGGTTACCTTTATTGTTAGGGCCAGCATTAGGACTATGGTCTGGTCTAGGCGTAGGTTTAGTGTTTGGTTTATGTTAAGGGTTATTATTAGGGCTAGGACTAAGTTTTTGATTAGGGATAGGCCTAGAGTTATCACTAGATAATAGATTAAGTGTAGATCTAGGTCTAGTGTTAGTGTGAGGTTTAGTTATATGGATACAGGTAGTGCTATGTTAGGTGTCTGTTTAGGGTTAGGGTCAGGTTTAGACCTATGGTTAATGTTAGGGTCAGAATAAGGGTCAGGGTTAGTGTTAGTGTTTGGGATAGTGATAGAGCTAGATTAAGGATTAGGGTTAGGACTAGTAATAGATTTAGTTTTGGGGTTCAGCTAAGAATTATGTTTAGGACAAGGGTAGATTTAGGGTTATAGTTTGGCTTAGGGTAAGGGATAGGTTTAGCCCTAGTGTTAGGTTTAGGGTAATGGCTAGGGTTAGATATAGGATTCGGGTTAAAGCTAGGGTGAGAACTTGGATTAGGTCAAGGCTAGGTTTTGTGTTAGCTTTATGGCTACGGCTAATGTAAGAACTAGGGTTACAGTTTTAGGGTTAGTGTTTTAGTTTACAGTTTTAGGGTTAGTGTTATGTCTAGGTTTAGGGCTAGGGTGATGATTAGAATGAGGTTTAGGTCTAGGGTTAGGTTTGTGTTAGAATTAAGTCTAGATTTTGGGTTAGGATGAGGGGTAGGTTTTGTGTTAGGGTTAGGGCAAGTTTTAGGGATATGGATAATGTCAGGTTCAGGGTTACGGCTAGGGATAGTTATAGGGTTAGGGCCATGGGTAATGTAAGAGCTAGGTTCATGATTAGGGCTAGTTTTAGGTTTAGGGTTATGGCTAGGTCTAGTGTTAGGATTAGGTTTGGTTTAGAGTGAGCTTTGGAATTAGGATTACATTAGGGTCAGGGCCAGTGTTCAGGTTAGAGTTAGTGTTGGGTTTAGTGCCAGAATTAGGACTAGGGTTAGTTCTAGGGGTAGGGTTAGTGTTTGGATTAGGTTAAGGTTGGTGTTCAGGCCTAGGGCTAGAGATATGGCTAGATTTAGGATTAGGTTTAAGTGTAGGGCTAGTGTTAGGTTTAGGTTTAATTATATGATTACTGGTAGGGCTAATGTTAGGGTTCATTTTCGGGACAGGGTCAGGTTTATACCTGCTGTTAGTATTAGGGTCAGAATAAGTGTTGCCGCAGTCTGGCTGGGCACAAATGCCGCAGTCTGGCTGGGCACACAATCACGAGCCACCACACAGCTTGTAGGGTCAGGTTTTGGGTTAAGTTGTGACTAGTGTTAGGCCTATAACTAATGTATAAACCAGGGTTATGATTAGGGCTACTTTTTGGGTAAGTGTTACATCTAGATCAAGTGTTTGGGTTAGGCTTACCGTTTTCATGATGTTTAGAGCTAGGTTAGTGTTAGATTCAGGTCAGTGTTCAGGTTATAGATAGGGTTAGGGTGAAACCCAGAATTATCACTAGAGTTAGGTCTAGGGGTAGGATTAGTGTTTGTGTTAGGTTAAGGTTTATCATTAGGGCTAGGGCTAGGTGTTTGTTTAGGTCTAGGGCTAGAGATATGGCCAGAGTCAGGATTAGGTTTAGGTCTAGGGCTAGTATTAGGGTTAGGTTTAGGTATAGGTTTATTGCTAGTGCTAGTGTTAGGGTTTGGTTTATGGTTAGGTACAGGTTTAGACATACAGTTACTGTTAGGGTCAGGATAAGTGTCAGGGTTAGGTTTCGGGTTTGGGTTATGGTTAGAGCTAGAATGAGGGCTAGTTTTAGGACTAGTAATAGGGTGACGGTTTGGGTTAGGCTAAAGATTAGGGTTAGGTTTATGGCTATGTTTAGTGTAAGTATTAGGTTTTGGTCGGGGTCAAATTTAGAACTTGGGGTATTATTAGGGTCAGCTTCAGGTTTACAGTTTTGTTTAGGTTCGGGTTTAGGGTTAGGGCTCAAATTAGCATTAGGGTTTGGTTTAGGGTAATGATAGGGTTTGGTTTAGGGTTCAGGTTAGATTTAGCATAATGGATAGGTTACGGTTAGGGATAAGGTTAGATTTAGGCCTAGGGTTATCATTATAATCAGGGTAATGTTTAGGGTAATTGATAGGTTTAGGCTAAATTTAGTGCTAGGGTTATGGATAGGATTAGGACTAGGGTAAGTTTTAGTGTTATAGGTTTGTTTTGTGTTAAGTTTAGGGCTAGAGTTACGGCTAGGGCAAATGTCAAGCCTAGAATTTTGGCTAGCAATACTTTTAGGGTTAGGTTTGTGGCTAGGTCTGGTATAAGGATTAGTTTTAGTGGTAGGTTCAGGGTTAGAGCTAGGTGTATTATCATGGGAAGGGGCAGAGTTAGGGTTTGGGTTGAGTTAAGGTTTAGGGTTAAGGGTTGAATTAGCATTAGGGTTAGAGTTAGGGTAATGATAGGGTTAGGTTTAGGGTTCAGGTTAGGTTTAGGTTAATGAAATAGGTTAGGGTTAGGGATAAGTTTAGGTTTAGGCCTAGGTTTACCATTAGATTTATGGTTATGATTAGGGTAATGGATAGGGTTAGAGGTAGTGATAGGGCTAGGATTTTGGTTAGAATTCTGGCTAGGTTTAGGATAAAGTTTAGGACGATATTCTGGGTTAGGGTTAGGTTTAGGGTTAGGATTAAAGCTAGCATTAAGGCTCGGATTAGGGCTTGGTTTTGGGTTGGTTAGGGCTAGGATTAGGGCTATGGTAATGTATGAACTAATGTTGCAATTAGTGCTAGTTTTAGGGTTAGGGTTAGGGCTTGGTCTAGTGTTACAGTTAGATTTAGGGTTAGGGTGATGTTTAGAGCTAGGGTTATTGTTAGGGTTAGTGTCAGATTCAGGGTTAGTTTTTGGGTTAGGGTTAGAACTCGAATTATGGGTAAAGTTAGTAAAGGAGAGGTTGTATTGTTAGGGTTTGGTTTAAGTTAAGGGTTAGAGATATACATTGGTTTTGTTTTAGGGCTAGGGCTACGGTTACGGCTGGATTAAGGATTAGCGTCAGGTTTGGGCTAGTGTTAGGTTGAGGTTTAGGCTTAGAGTGAGGGTTACATTTAGAGTTAGTGTTTGATCTAGGGTTAGGGTAGGGCTAGGGCTAGGGTTAGGGTGAGGTTTAGGGTTATGGTATTGAATATGATTAGAACTAGGCATTCAGTTAGGGTGAGCATTAGTGTTAGCCATAGTAGTAGTCTTAGGGTTAGGTTTAGGGAGAGGGCTAAATTATGGCTAGGTTTAGAGCTAGGGTTAGGGCTAGGGTTATGGCTAAATTGGGGTAGGATTAGGACTAAGATTAGTGTTAGAGTTAGAGCTAGGCTTAGGGTTAGAGTTAGGGTTAGGGTTAGAGCTAAATTAGGGCTTAGGATTAGGGCTAGGGTTAGTGTTGTAGTCAGCACTACATTAGGGCTAGTCTTAAGGCTAGGGTTAGTGTTAGGGTTAGACTAAGGTGTTGGGCTAGAGTTAGGGTTAGCATTGGTGTTAAGGTATAGTTTACGGAAATGGGTGAGGTTGTAGCTAGCTTTAGGTATAGGGTGAGTTTTAGATTTAAGATTAGGCCTAAGGTTATATTTCAGTTTAGGATTAAGTCTACGTTTAGGGCTAGGTTAAGGTCTAGGGTTTCTGTTAGGGTTATGGCTAGGACCGGGTCTAGGGCTAATATCAGGTCTAGGGTTAATGTTAAAACTAGTTTTAGGGTTAGGTTATGGTTAGGTCTAGTGCAAGAGTTAGGTTTAGGTTAAAGGTCAGCTTTAGGGCTAGGGTTATTATTAGGGTCAGGAACAGGGTCAGAGTTATCATTTGGTTTAGCTAAAGTTTTAGGGTTATGGCTCGAATTAGCATGAGGATTAGGTTTAGGATTAGGGTAATGGATAAGGCTTAGTTTAGTTTTCAGTTAATGTTTAGGGTAAAGGATGAGTTAGGTTTAGCAATCGGGTTAGGGTTACCATTAGGGTTAGTGTTATGTTTAGTGTAATGGCGAGGTGTAGAGCTAGGGTTAGGGTGAGGTTATGGTTTGGATTAACTCTAGGATTAGGGCTGGTTTAGGGATAGGGTTAGGGTGTGATTTAGGGTAAGTTTTAGGGTTAGGGCAAGTGTTAAGTTTAGGGTAAGGATTAAAGTTAAGTTAGGGTAAGGGTTAGTGTTTGAGCTAGGGTTAGGGCTAAGGCGAGGGTTAGGTTTAGGTTTGGTCTAGGTTTACATTTATGGTTAGAGTTAGGTTTAGTGATAGAGATGGGGTTTTAATTAGGGTTAGGGTTAGGGTAATGGATATGTTTAGAGCTAAATTTCATACCAGGTTTAATGTTAGGATTAGGGCTAGGGTTAAGGTTAGGGTTTATGATAGAGCTAGGGTTATGTTTAGTGTAAAGATTAGGCTTTGAGCTAGGGTTAGGTCTAAGGTGAGGCTTAGTTTAGGGCTAGGTTTAGGGCTAGGGTTAGGCTAAGTGTTATGCTTAGAGCTAATTTTAGGCCTAGGTTTAGGGCTAGGTTTTATGTTATGTTTAGGGCTAGGTATAGGACCATATTTACTGTAAGAGGTAGGGTTATGTTTAGGGCTAGTTTTAAGGTTAGGGTTATGGCTAGGTTGGTGTTAGGTCTAGGTTGTGAGTTAGTGTCATGTTTAATGCTTGGTTCAGTGTTAGAATTAGGGTCAGTATTTGGGATAGTGTTAGGTTTAGTGTTAGAGCCAGAATTAGAACTAGGGTTAGGCATGTAATTAGGGTCATAGTCAGGCTTCGGATTTGGGTTACGATAAGGTTTAGTTTTAGGGCTCAAATTAGCATTAAGGTTAGTGTTAGGGTTAGCGTAATGGATAGGGTTAGGATTAGGGTTCAGGTTAGGTTTAGAGTAATAGATATCGTTTTGGTTTGTGATAGTTTTAGGGTTTGGCCAAGAGTTAGCATTAGCATTATGGTATCATTAGGGTGATGTATAGGGTTAGACCAAGGGTTAGGGCTAGGGTTATGGTTAGGATTAGGGCTTGAGTTAGGGATAGGTTCAAGGTTAGTGTGAGGTTTAGAGTTAGGATTAGGTTTCGGAAATGGTTTAGGACTATAGTTAATGTAAGAGCTCGGGTTATGTTTAGGGCTAATTTTAGGGTTAGGGTTATGGCTAGGTCTAGTGTTAGGTCTAGGTTGTGAGTTAGTATCATTTTAAATCTAGGTTCAGTGTTAGAATTAGAGTCAGTATTTGAGATAGGGTTAGGGTTACAGCCAGAATTAGGACGAGGTTTAGGTCTAGGTGTATGTTAAATGTTCGGTTTAGGTTAAGGGTTATTGTTAGTGCTAGTGCTAGGTTTTTGTTTAGGTCTAGAGCTAGAGTTATAGCTATATTTAGGATTAACTTTGGGTCTAGGTCTAGTGTTAGGCTTACGTATATGTATAGGCTTACCAATAGGGCTAGTGTTAGGGTTTGGTTTAGGGTTAGGGTCAGGTTTAGACCTAGGGTTACTGTTAGGGTCAGATGAGGGTCAGGGTTAGGTTTAGAGGTAGAATGAGGGCTAGGGTTAAGACTAGTATTATGGTTAGAATTTAAGTTAGGCTAAGGATTAGAATTAAGTTTAGGGTTAGATTTGTGTTAGGGTTTGGCTTAGTGTAAGGAATAGGGTTAGAGTTAGGGTTAGGGCTAGTGTCAGGTTAGTGTTAGGGCTAGTATTACGGTTAAAGCTAAGGTTAGGGCTCGAATTAGGTGTAGAATTTGTGTTAGGGTTAGGGCTATGGTAGGACAATGACTAATGTTTGAACTAGGGTTATGATTAAGGCTAGTTTCAGGGTTAGGTTAAGGCTCGATATAGTGTTAAGGTTAATTTTAGGTTAGGGTGGTGTTTAGAGCTAGGATTAGTGTTAGGGTCAGTGTCAGGGTCAGGGTTAGTTTTAAAGTTAGTTTTAGAGTTACTTGTAGAGTTAGGGTTTGATTGAGGTTAAGGGTTAAGATTAGGGCTATGGCTTGGTTTTGGTTTATGGCTAGGGCTAGGGCTAGGGCACGTTTTAGGATTAGCATTATGGTTAGGGGTAGTGTTAGGGTTTGCTTTAGGCTTATTTTAGAGTTAAATTTAAGAGTTAGATTTAGATTTAGACTTAGGCTTAGATCTAGGATTAGGATTA
This sequence comes from Marmota monax, assembly GCF_021218885.2. Lineage (NCBI taxonomy): Eukaryota > Metazoa > Chordata > Mammalia > Rodentia > Sciuridae > Marmota > Marmota monax. The sequence goes on along the minus strand of NW_026695140.1, from coordinate 29,094 downwards.
AGGCTAAGGATAGAACTAGGGCTGGGCCTATAGAAAGAGTTAGAGTTAGTCTTATGGCTAGGTTTAGGGTTAGGTTAGGATTAAATAAAGGCTAGGATTAGCACTAGGCTTTGTGTTAGGCCTGGGTTTAGGGTGAGGGTTAGGGTTAGGTTTAGGGTTATGTTTAGTTTAGGATATAGGATGAAGTTATATGTAGGTTTAGGGCTAGGATGAGGAATAGAACTAGGGTTATGGCTCGGGTTATGGTTCAATCTAGGATTAAGTCTAAGTTTAGTGCTAGGATTATGGCTAGAGATAATTTCAAGTTTAGTGTTATGGTTAAAATAGTTTTATGTTTAGGTTTATGGCTACATCTAGTGTAAGGTTTAGGTTTATGGTTAGGTTCAGGTTTAGAGCTAAGGGTACTCTTAGGGTCAGGGTCATGACTATTGTTTTGGATTGGTTAAGGTTTAATGTTAGGGCTCGAATTAGCATTAGAGTTAGGATTAGGGTAAAGATAGTGTTAGGTTTAGGTTTCAGCTTAGGTTTAGGGTAATGGATAGGGTTATGATTACTGATATGGTTAGTTTTAGGCCCAGGTTTACCATTAGGGATAGGGTTATGGTTAGGGTAATGGATATGGTTAGAGATAGGGGTACACCTAGGGTTATTGTTATGATTATTGATAGGGTTAGGCTTAGGATTAGGGTTAAATTTAGGGTTAAAGCTAGGGTTATAGTTACGATTAGTGATAGGGTAAGGGTTAGGGGTAAATCTAGGGATATAGCTCGGAATAAGGCTAGGTTTTGGGTTAAGTTAAGGCTAGGTTTAGGTTGATGGCTAATGTAAATACCTGGGTTCTGATTAGGGCTGATTTTAGGATTAGGGTTAGGGCTAGGTCCATTGTTATGTTTAGGTATAGGGTAAGGGTTATGTTTAGAGCTAAGGTTAGTGTTAAGGTCAGAATCAGGGTCAGGGTTAGTTTTAGGGTTTGGCTTAGAACTCGAATGATGGATAGAGTTATGGCTAAGTGTAAGGTTAGTGCTTAGTTTTTATTAAGGGTTAGGGTTAGGTCTATGGCTTGGTTTTGTTTTAGGGCTAGGGTTAGAGCTAGTTTTAGAATTAGCCTTAGGGTGAGGGCTAGTGTTAGGTTTAGGTTTAGGCTAAGGTTATTTATTAGATTTAGAGTTAGGGTTAGATCTAGGCTTGCTGCTAGGGCTATGAATAGGGCTAGTGTTAGACCTATGGTTTGGGCTAGGATTAGGGTTCCAGTAAAGTATAGGGTTACAACTAGGATTAGTACTATGGTGATAGTTAGAGTTAGTCTTTGGGATAGGGTTACGGTTAAGGTTAGGGATTGGGCTAAATTAGATCTAAGATTAGGGCTAGGGGTAATGTTAGAGTTAGGCCTAGGCTTATGGTTAGGGTTACAATTAAGGCTATGTTTAGGGCTAGGATAAGGGCTAGGGTTTGTGTTAGGGTTAGGGTTAGTATCATGACTAATATCAGTCCTAGTTTTATGCTTAGGGATAGTTTTGGTGTTAGTTTTATGGCTAGGTCTAGTTTAAGGGTTAGGTATAGGGTATGAGTGAGGTTTAAAACTAGGGGAATTATTAGGGTCTGTGTCAGTGTTAGGGTTAGGTTTAGGTTTGAGTTTAGGGGTAGAGCTTGAATTATCATTAGAGTTAGGGTTAGGGTAATGATTGTATTAGGTCTAGGGTTCAGGGTAGGTTTAGGGTAATTGATAAGTATTGGGATAGTGAAACATTTAGGGTTAGGCCTAGGGTTAACATTAGGGCAAGGATTATGTTTATGTTAATGATACAGTTAGACATAAGTTTAGGGCACATATTATGTTTAGAATTAGGTCTTGATTTAGGGTTAGTGTGAGGTTTAGAACTAGGGTTAGTATAAGGTTATGTTTAGTGTAAGGGTTAGGTTCTGAGCTATGGTTAGGGCTAGGCTCAGTGTTAGGTTCAGGATTAGGTCTAGGAATAGGATTACAGTAGGTCTTGGTTTAGGGTTATGATTAGGATTAGACCTAAGATTAATGGTAATGTCAGTAGAAGGGTCAGCGTTAGTGTTAGGGTTTTTCATGGGTTTAGATATAGAATAAGGGCAAGGGTAAGGGCTATTAATAAGGTTAGTGTTGTGGTTAGCCTAAGGATTAGGGATAGGTCTAGGGTTACCTTTAGGTTTAAGGTTTTGCTTAAGTAACGGATTGGTTTAGGTTAAATTTAGAGTTAGGTTTTTATCTAAGGTTACTGCTAGGGCTAATGGTAAGGCAAGGGTTAGGACTAGAATTTGGGATAGGGTTAGGTCTATGGGAAGGGATAGGATTAGAATGAGTGATAGGGCCATTGTGAAAGTTAGATTTATTCTTAGGGCTAGGGTTAGGTTTAGGGTTAGGGATAGGGCTAAATTATGGCTAGGTTAGGCTTAGGGATAGGGTTAGAGCTAGTTTTTGAATTAGCATCAGGGTTAGGTCTAGTTTTAGGCTTAGGGATCGAGTAAGGGTTACATTTAAAGTTAGGTTTCAATCTAGTGTTAAAGCCAGGGCTAAGGATAGGGCAATTGTGATGAAAAGGGTGAGGGTTAGAGTTAGGCTTATGATTAGGGTAAGGGATGTGCTTTTGGCTAGGTTTAGGGCTATGGCAAGGGTTAGTATTAGGGTTAGGGTTAGAGTTAGGGTTAGGGTTATGATTAAGGCTAGGTTTATGGCTAGGATGAGGTTTAGTGTTTGTGTTACGGTTAGAGATATTATTATGGCTAGGGCTAATGTCAGGTCTAGGTTTATAGTTAGGGCTAGATTTAGTGTTATGTTTATGGCTTCGTCCAGTGTAAGGATTAAGTTTAGGGTAAGATTCATGTTTATATGTAGGGTTATATTTAGGGTCAGGGTCAGGTTTAGGGTTTGTGTTAGGTTAGGGTTTCGGTTTAGGGTAATGACAGCATTGGTTTTAGGGTTTAGGTTTGGTTTAGTGAAATGGATAGGGTTAGGGTTAGGCCTAGGGTTAACTTAAGAGTTAGGGTTATTGTTAGGCTAATGGATAGGTTAAAACCAAAGGTTAGGGCTAGGATTATGTATAGAATTAGGGCTAGTTTGGGGTTAGGCTTAGGTTTAAGTTTAGGTTTAAAGTTAGGTTTACTACCTGGTTAAAAAGCTAGGTTTTGGTTAGGTTTGGGCTAGGATCAAGGCTATGGCTAATGTACGAAGTAGGGTTATGATTAGCGCTAGTTATAGGGTTATGGTTAGGGCTACGTCTAGTGTTAGGTTGAGGTTTAGGGTGATGACAATGTTTAGAGCCAGGGTTAGGGTTAGAGTAAGAGTCAGGGTCAGGGTTAGTTTTTGGGTTAGGGTTAGGAGATGAATTAGGATATGGTTAGGGCTAGGTATAGGGTTAGGGTTTGGTTTAGGATAAGGGTTTGGATTAAGGCTATGGCTTGGTTTTGTTTTAGGGCTAGGGCTAGTGTTAGGGCTAATTTTAGGATTAGCATTAGCATTAGGGCTAGTATTATGTTTAGGTTTAGGCTTAGGTTTAGGGTTAGATTTAGAGTTAGCGTTAGATCTAGTGTTATGGCCAGGGCGATGAATAGGGCTAGGGTTAGACCAAGGGTTAGGGCTAGGATTAGGGTTCTAGTAAGGGATATGGTTGGAACTAGGGTTAGGGTGAGAGAGTTAGAGTTAGTCTTTGGGGTGGATTAGGGTTAGGGTTAGGAATAGGGCTAAATTAGGGCTAAGATTAGGGCTAGAGTTAGTGTTAGGTTTAGGCCTAGGGTTTCTGTTAGGGATAAATTTAAGGCTATGTTTAGGGCTAGGATAAGGGCTAGGGTTTGTGTTAGGGTTAGGGCTAGGATTATGGCTAGGCTTAATATCATGTCTAGGGTTAAGGTTACGAATAGATTTAGGGTTAGTTTTATGGCTAGGTATAGTGTAAGTGTTAGGTAGGGTAAGAGTCAGGTTTATAGCTAGGGGAATTATTAGGGTCACGGTTTGTATTAGGGTTTGGTTTATGTTTGAGTTTAGGGTTCAGGCTTGAATTAGCATTCGGGTTAGGGTTAGTGTAATAATTGGATTAGGTTTAGGGTTCAGGGTAGGTTAGGCTAATTGATAGGTTTGGGGAAAGCAATAGGGTTAAGGTTAAGTCTAGGGTTAGAATTATGGTAAGGGTTATGTTTAGGGAAATGGATACAGTTAAAGTTAAGGTTAGGGCTAGGGTTATGGTTAAAATTAGGTCTTGTGTTAGGGTTAAGGTGAGGGTTAGAACTAGGATTAGGTTTAGGGTTTTGTTTAGCATAAGGGTTAGGTTCTGAGCTATGGTTAGGGCTAGGCTGAGAGTTAGGTTTAGAATTAGGTCTTGGGATAGGATTATGTTAAATTTTGGGTTAGGGTTGGTGTTAGGTTTAGACCTAGGCTAAGTGTTAGGGTCAGAATAAGGATCAGGGTTAGGGTTAGGGTTTGGGATGGTGTTAGAGCTAAAACAAAGGCTGGGATTAGGACTATTAATAGGGTTAGGGTTTTGGTTAGTCTAAAAACTAGAGATAGGTCTAGGGTTACTTGTCGGTTTAAAATTTCACTTATGGTAAGGGACTGATTTATATCTAGGGTTAGGGCTATGGTTAGGGTTAGAATTAGAGTTCAAGCTAGGTTTTGGGCTCAGTTTACGACTAGTTTTGTGTTAGGGTTAGGGCTAGGATTAGGGCAACGGCTAATATAAGAACTAGGGTTACCATTAGGGTTAGTTTTAGGGTTAGGGTTAGGGGTAGTTTGAGAGCTAGTGTTAGGATTTAGGTTAAGGTGATATTTATAGCTATGGTTCTTGTTAGGAAAGGAGTCAGGGTCAGGGTTAGTTTTAGGGTTAGTGTTAAGAGTCGAATTAGGGCTATTGTTAATGTTAGTGTTCGGTTTGAGTTTTGGGCAGTGTTTATAACTAGGGTGAGTGGGTCAGGATTAGTTTTAAGGTGAGGCTTAGTACTCGAATTAGGCCAGGTTTAGGTCTAGGTGAAGTGTTAGAGTTTGGTTTAATTAAGGTTTAGGTTTAGGGCTATTGCTCAGTTTTGGTGTACTGCTAAGATTAGGGTTAGGGCAAGTTTTCTGATTATCATTAGGGTTAGGGCTAGTGTTAGTGTTAGGCTTAGGCTTAGGTTTAAGATTAGATTTAGAGTTATAATTAGGGCTGGGACTCACTATTGGCAAGTGTTAGGGCTAGTGTTATGTTTATGGTAGCAGATATGGATAGAACTAGGGCTAGGGCTAAGGCAAAAGTTAGAGTTAGTCTTAGGGATAGGGTTAGGATAGGGTTAGAGATAGAGCTAAATTAGGGCTAGGATTAGGGCTAGGTTTTGTGTTTAGCTAAAACCTATGGTTAGGGTTATGGTTAGGTTTAAATTTAGGGTAAGAGATGACATTATAGGTAGGTTTAGGGGTAGGGTGAGCGTTAGAATTAGGGTAAGGGGTAGGGCTAGAGATAGGGTTATGATTAAGGCTGGGTTTAAGACAAGAATGAGGGCTAGTTGTGTTTATATGGTTAGGTCTAGGATTAGGACTAGGGCTAATTTCAGGTCCAGAATAGTTGTTAAATATAGTTTTAAGTTTAGGTTTATGGCTACGTCTAGGCTAGGGGTTAGGTGTTGTGTTATGGTCAAGTTTAGAGCTTGGTGTATTATTAGGGTCAAGGTCTGAGTTAGGGTTTGAGATAGGTTAAGGTTTCAATTTGGGGCTTTAATTAGTTTTAGGTTTAGCGTTAGGGTAACGATAGGGTTAGGTTTAGGATTCAGGTTAGGTTTAGGGTAATGGAAGAGTTAGGATTTGGGATAGGGTTAGATTTATGCTTAGGATTATCATTAAGGTTTGAGTTATGGTTATGTTAATGGATGGAGTTACAGATCAGTTTAAGGCTAAAGTTATGGTTACAATTAGGGCTAGTGTTAGGGTTAGTTTAGGTTTAAATCTAGGGTTAGGGCTCTGATTAGGGCTAGGTTTTGGGTTATGTTAGAGTTAAGGTTAGGGTAAGAGCTAATATAAGTACTAGGTTTAGGTTTAGGGCTAGTTTTAGGGTTGGAGTTCTAGGTTTAGTATTAGGGTTAGATTTACTGATACGGTGATGTTTAGAGCTAGAAGTGTTAGGGTTAGTGTCAGGTTCAGGGTTAGTTTTAGGGTTCGGCTTCCAACTCACATAAATCTAGGTTTAGGTCTAGGTGTAAGGTTAGGGTTTGGTTTAGGTTAATGTTTACAGTTAGAACTATTGCTCTGTTTTGTTTTAGGGCTAGGGCTAGCGTTAGAGCTCATTTTAGGATTAGTGTTATGGTTTAGGCTAGTGTTAGGTTTTGGCTTAGGCTTCGGGTTAAGGCTAGTTTTAGAGTTACATTTTGCCTAAGGTTAGTGCTAGGGATAAGTATTGGGAAAGGGTTAGCACTAGGGTTAAGGCTAGGGTTAGGTTGATGGTAAGGGATAGGGTTAGAATGAGTGATAGGGCTAGTATGAGAGAGTTAGTCTTAGGGCTGACGTTAGGGTTAGGTTTACGGATAGGGCTAAATTATGGCAAGGGTTATGTTAGGGCTAGTTTTAGGATTAGGCTTAGGCATCGAGTTAGGTTTAGATTTAGAGTTAGATTTTGATCTAGGGTTAGTGCTAGGGCTAAGAATAAGGCAAGGGTTGCCACTAGGGTTAGGGTTAGAGTTAGACTTTAATTAAGGGTAAGGGATGTGGTTATAGCTAGGCTTAGGGAAAGGGCGAGGGTAAGTATTAGGGTTAAAACTAGGGTTAGAATTAGGGTTATGATTAAGGCTATGTTTAGGGCTATGATGAGGACTAGGATTTGTTTTAGGGTTTGGGATAGTATTAGGGCTATGGCTAATGTCAGGTCTTGGGTTACAGTTAGGGATAGAGTTAGTGTTAGATTTATGGCTTTGTCCTGTGTAAGGATTAAGTTTTTGGTTAGGGTCAGGTTTAGATCTAGGGTTATTTTAAGAATCAGGGTTAGGTTTAGGGTTTGGGTTTACTTAGTGTTTAGGTGCAGGGCTCGAATTAGTGTTAGATTTTTTGTTAGGGTAATGACAGGGTTAGGTTTAGTGTTTAGGTTTGGTTTAGTGTAATGTATAGGGTTAGGGTTAGGCCTAGGGTTATCAGAAGGGTTAGGGTTATCATTAGGGTAATGAATAGCGTTAGCCCTAAGGTTTGGGATAGGGTTATGTATAAGATTAGGGCTAGTGTTTGGGTTAGGGTTAGGTTTAAGTTTAGGGTTAAAGTTAGATTTAGGACTAAGGTTAGGGCTAGGTTTTGGGTTAGGTTAGGGCTAGGGTTAAGGCTACCCCTAATGTATGAAGTAGCTTTATGATTACAGCTAGTTATAGGTTTAGAGTTAGGTGTAGGTCTAGTGTTAAGGTTAGGTTTATGGTGATGATGATGTTTAGAGCCAGGGTTAGTGTTAGGGTCAGAGTCAGGGTCAGGGTTAGTTTTCAGGTTAGGGTTAGACTATAATTAGGGATAATGTTAGGGCTAGGTGTAGGGTTAGGATTTGTTTTAAGTTAAGGGTTAAGGTTAGGGCTATGACTTGGTTTTGTTTTAGGGCTAGGGGTAAGGTTAGGGCTAGTTTTATGATTAGACTTAGCGTTAGGACTAGTGTAAGTGTGAGATTTAGGCTTAGGTTAAGGATTAGGGATAAGAGTAGAGTTATGGATAGGTTTAGATTGAGGGTCAGGGTTAAATTTACACTTAGGTTTAGATCTAGGTTTTGTGATAGGGGTAAGTATAGGTCTAGGGTAGGGCTACGTTTAGGGCTAGGTATATGGTGATGGTAAGGGATAAGGTTACAACTAGGTATAGGGTTAGTGTGAGAGTTAGAGTTAGTCTTAGGGCTAGGGTTAGGGTTGGGATAGGGCTAAATTAGGGCTTGGATTAGAGCTAGGGTTAGTGTTAGGGTTAGGCCTAGGGTTAGGGCTAGGTGTAGTGTTAGGTTAGGTTTAGGGTAAGGAATGGCAGTATAGCTAGTTTTAGGACTAGTGTGAAAATTAGGGTTAAGTTTAGGGTGAGGGTTATGATTAAGATGAGGTTCCTTGCTAGGATGTGGGCTAAGTTTTGCATTAGGTTTAGAGCTAGATTAGAGCTGGGACTAATGTCAGGTCTAGGGTATGGTTAGAGATGGTTTAAGGGTTAGGTTAATGGCTAGATCTATTGTAAAGTTTAGGTTTCTTGTTAGGGTCAGGTTTGGAGCTATGGGTATTATAAGAGTCAGGGTCAAGTTTAGGGTAGGGCTTAGGTTATTGTTTAGGTTTAGGGGTCAAATTAGTCTTATATTTAGGGATTGGGAAATGACACAGTTAGATTTAGGGTTCAGGTTAGATTTAGGTTAATAGATAGGGTTAAGGCTAATGCTAGGATTAGGTTTCTGCCTAGGGTTAGCTTAAGGATTATAGTTATCTTAGGGTAATGAATAGGGTTAAAGCTAGGGTTAGGGCTGGGTTTATGGTTAGGATTAGGTCTAGGGTTATGCTTAGGGTTACAGTTAGGAATAGGGTTATTTTTAAGGTTAGCTTTAGGTTTAATGCTAAGGTAGGGCTTGGATTAGGGCTAGTTTTTGTGATACATTAGAGCTATGCCTAATGTAAGAACTAGTGTAATGATTAAGACTAGTTTTATGGTTAATGTTAGGGCTAGATGTAGTTTCAGGGTTAGTTTTAGGGTTAGGGTGAAGTTTAGAGTTAGGGTTAGTGTTAGTGTCATGGACAGTGTTCAGGTAGGGTAATGGTTATGGTTAAAGGCAGAATTAGGACTAGGGTGAGGTCTAGAGGTAGGGTTAGTGTTTAGGTTAGGATAAGGGTTATTGTTAAGGCAAGGTCTAGTTTGTTTTTAGGTCTAGAGCTGTAGTTATGGCTAGATTTAGGATTAAGTTTAGGTCTAGGGCTAGAGTTAGGGTTAGGTTTATGTGTAAGGTTACCAGTAGGTCTAATGTTAGGGTTCGATTTAGGGTTAGATTTAGATTTAGAGTTAAGATTAGTGTTAGGGTCAGAATAATGGTGAGAGATAGGGTTAGTGTTCGGGTTATGGTTAGATCTAGAATGAAGGCTAAGTTTAGGACTAGTTATAGAGTTAGGTTTTGGTTAGGCTAAGGATAGTGCTAAGAATACGTTTAGCATTAGGGTGAGGGTTTGGCTTAGGGTAAGCGATAGGGTTACACCTAAGGTTAGTACTAGGTTTAGAGTTAGATTTGGCGTTAAAGCTCATGTTAGGACTTGGATTTGGGCTAATTTTGTATTAGGGTTGGGGCCAGTGTTATGGTTATTGCTAATGTAAGAAATAGGGTTATGATTAAGGTTAGTTTTAGGGTTAAGTTTAGGGCTAGACCTAGTGTTAGGGTGAGGTTTAAGGTTAGTGTGATGTTTAGAGCTAGGTTTAGTATTTGGATATGAGTCAGGGTCATGGTTAGGTTTAAGGTTAGGGTTAGGTTTCAAATTAGGGCTAGGGTTAGGGCTGGTGTAGGGTTAGGGTTTGGCCTAGGGTAAGGTTTAGTGTTAGGGGTATGGCTCAGTTTTGTTTTAGGGCTTGCGCTAGGGTTAGGGCTAATTTTAGGAATAGCATTAGGGTTAGAGCTAATTTCAGGGTTAGGCTGAGGTCTCAGGTTAGGGTTAGTTTTAGAGATAGGTTAGTGTTAAGGCTAAAATTATGACTAGGGTTAGGGCTTGGGTTAGGTTTATGGTAAGGGATAGGGTTAGTTTTAGAGATAGGTTTTGATTTGGATTTAGTGCTAGGGAAAGTGTTATGACTAGGCTTAGGGCTTGGGTTAGGGTTACGGTAAGGTATAGGGTTACAATAGGGATAGGTCTTGTGTGAGAATTATAGTTAATCTTAATTCTAGGGTAAGAGTTAAGGTTAGGAATAGGGCTATATTAAGGATAGGATTAGGGCTAGGTTTAATATTAAGGTTAAGGCTAGAGTTAGGTTTATGATTAGGGCTAGGGCTAGGTAACCCTAGCCTAATGGTGTAGTGTAATGGTTAGGGTTTAAGCTACGGTTAGAGCTAGGGGGATTGTTAGGTTTAGTGTTAGTTCTAGGTTAGGCTTATGGTTATGATTAGGGTTAGGGTTGGGTTTAGGGCTAGAGTTTTCATTAGGGTTAGGGCTAGTTTTTGAGTAATGTATTTGATTAGATGTAAGATTAGGTTTAGCGTTAAGTTTAGGTTATGCTTAAATTTAGGTTCAGGGATAGATTTAGTTTTTATTTTTGGTATGGTTTAGGGTTAAGTTTATGGCAAGGGTTAGGTTTAGGGTTAAGTCGAGGGTTAGGTTTAAGATTAGGGTTATGGATAGTGTTAGGTTTAGGGCTAGGGTTATTATTAAGGTTATGGTTAGGGTGAGGGTGAGCGTAATGTTAGGTTTAGAGCTAGGGTTAGTACTAGGGTTAAGTTTAGGATTAGGGCTAGGGTTAGATTTATGTTTATGAATAGGCCTAGGGTTTTGTTTAGCCTAAGTGTTAGGCTTTGAGCTAGGGTTATGTCTACTGCGAGGGTTAGGTTTAGGGCTACATTTAAGATTATGGTTATTTTTAGGGTAGGATTAGGCCTCAGAATAGTGCTAGATTTTGTGTTAGGATTAGGCCAGGTTTAAGGCTATGTGTAATGTAAGATCTAGGGTTCTGATTAGATCTAGTTTTAGGGTTAGAGTTATGGCTATGTCTAGTGTTAGTTTTAGGTTTTGGGTTAGGTTCAGGTTTAGAGCTAGGTTTAGTGTTAGTGTTAAGGTCAGTGCTCAGGTTAGAGTTAGGTTTAGGGTGAAAGCACAATTAGGACTAGGTTTACATTTAGGGATAGGGTTAGTGTTCACTTTAGGTTAAGGATTACATTAGGGCTAGGGCTCAAGTTTTTTAGGTCTAGGTGTAGAATTATGGCTACATTGAGGATTAGGCTTAGGTCTAGGGCTAGGGTTAGGCTTAGGTTTAGGTATAAGTTTACTGGTAGAGCTAGTTTTAGGGTCTGTTTTAAGGTTAGGATCAGATATAGACTGAAGGTTTGTATTAGGTTAATGATTTGAGTTAGGGTTAGAGCTAGAATAAGGGCTAGGGTTAGGATGAGTAATAGGGTTAGGGTTTGGATTAGGCTATGGATTAGGATTAGGACTAAGGTTAGCATTATGAATAGGGTTTGGCTTAGGGTAAGTGATAGTGTTAGAGCTAGGGTCAGGGCTAGGATTAGGGTTAGAGTTGGGGCTAGGGCTAGGTTTAGGTTTAGGTTTACATCTAGGGTTAGGACTCAGATTAGGGCTAGATTTTCTGTTAGGTTTAGGGAGTATCAAATAAATCTGACCAAATGATTTGGGATGTAGTTCATTAAATGTATATTTCCCTGTTATCTCCAACAGTACTTTCGGATAAAGATGTATTTGCATGCTTCTACTTTGGGAAACTTTCACAAGGAAGAAACCAGAGTGCCCACATAGAACTGACTGAGTGTGTGCAGTTTTAAGCAGTGAGCACCAACCCTGTTTGATTTCAAGTTCCATTTCCATTTACCTGTATAGGTCAAAATGAAGGAAACCTTAAAATACAAACTGTTCCTGACAGCAAACCATTGAAGGGATAAGGCCCAAACCTGGGGAAAATAGTAAGGCTAGGTAAAAGACGAATTATGCCAAGTATCAAATGAATTTGAACAAAACTCACTCTAACTCTAACACTATATCTAACCGAGCCCTAATCATATTCTAACCTGATTAGAGTACCTATGATCATAGAAGTCCCAAGCTTGGGCACCCTAAAGGCACAGTTTACCAGATGAATCTTGTGCAGTATCAAAGAAATTTGATGAAAATTGGGGCAGGTATTTTGGTACATTCATATTCTCCTGTTTTTTTTTTTCCTAAAGTGCTCATGGATAAATTGTTTTTCATGCTTCAGCTTAAGGTACTTTCACAAAGAAAAACCAAATAGTGCCCACAGAGGGCATATTGACTGTGTGAAGTTTCATGCAGCTAGCAACAACACTGTTTGATTTCCAGCTCCACTGCATTCACACCTATAGGCCCTTATTAAGTGAAACCTAAATTTTCAAAGTGTTCCTGACACTGAACCATTGAAACTTGAAGGCCCAAACGTGGGGACCCTACTAAGGCTAGGTCAAGGATGAATCCTGCACAGTATCAAATTCATCCAACCAAAAAAAAATTGAAGCTCTTTCATTACATGGGTGTTCTGCTTGCTCCTAATGCAACCGGAGATAAAGCTGTTAATTTTACTTCATCTTAGGGCTACTTCCATGGCAAACACCAGATTATGCTCACTGAAAATTGATGGAGTGTGTGAAGATTCAAGCAGCTAGCCCAAACCCTGTTTGATTTCCAGCTTTATTTCATTTACCCCTAGAAGTATAAAAAAGAGAAACATGAAAATTGAAACTGTTCCTGAAAGCAAACCCTTTATGTAGGAGGCCCAAGCATTTGGGGTATAGTCAAAATAAAAAAAAAAAAGATGAATCCTGCACAGTATCATAGAAATTTGAAAAACAAAAGTAACTCTTCTCTTAACACTAGTTCTAATCCTAGTCCTAACACTAACCCTAACACTAACTTTAACCTGTTTAGACTCCCTTTGATCCTAGAAGTCCCACACTTGGGGAGCCAAGTTGGGTAAGTGAACAGATGAATCTTTCACAATATCAAAGAAGTCTGACCAACTAATTGGGGAGGTAGTTCAGTACATGCATATTTCCCTGTTTTCTCCTAAAGTGCTCTCACATAAAGTTGATTTGCATGCTTCAGCTTAGGGCTACTTTTACAAGGAATAAACCAGAGAATGCCCATAGAAAACTGATTGAGTGTGTGAGGTTTGAAGTAGCTAGCACCATCCCTGTTGGATTTCCAGCTCCATTTCCATTTACATGCATAGGTCAAAATGAAATGAAAACTTAAAATACAAACTGTTCAGGAGAGCAAACCCTTGACGTAAGAGGTCCAAACCTAAAGAATATAGTAAGGCTAGGTCAAAGTTGAATCCTTCCCAGTATAAAAGACATTTGAACAAAACTAAGTCTAACAAAATATTAGCTGTAAATCTAGCCCTAATCTAATACTAAATCTAACCTAACCTGTTTAGAAAACCATGATCAGAGTAGTCTCCAAATAAAGGATCCCAGTGGGGCAAGCTAACAGATGAATCCTGTGCAGTATCAAAGAAATCTGACCAAGTATTTGGGGGAGGTATTTCAGTATGTGCATATTTCCCTGTTTTCTCCTAATGTGCACTTGGATAAATTATTTTTTCACGCTTCATTTTAAGGTACTTTCACAAGGAACAAGCAGAGAGTGCCCACAGAATGCTGATTGAGTGTGTGAAGTTTCAATCAGCTAGTACTGACTCTGTTTGGTTTCCAACTCCATTTTCATTTATGACTGTAGGCCACAATAAAGTGAAACCTAAAACTTTAAACTGTTCCTGACAGTGAACTGGCAAACCTTGAAAACCCAAACATGGGGATCCTACTAAGACTAGGTAATGATGAATCCTGTACAATATCAAAGTAATCCATGCCAAAAAATTGAAGCTTGCTACTAAAGTGCTCACAGATAAAGCTGTTTCTTTCTAATTCAGCTTTGGGCTACTACCACAAGAAACAAATGAGAGAATGTGCACTGAGAACTGATTGAGTGTGTGAAGATTCAAGCAGCTAGCACAAAACCTGTTTGAGTCCAGCTCCATTTCCATTCACCCGTATAGGGAAAAATGAAGTGAAACATGAAAATTAAAACTGCTTCTGAGAGCAAACCCTTTTACCTAGGAGGCCCAAACATGGGGAGCATACTAAGAATAGGAAAAAGGTAAATGCTGCCCAGTATCCAATAAATTGAAGAAAAACTTACTCTAACCCTAAAACTAGTATAACACTTGCCCTAATTCTAACCATAACCCTAAGCCTAACCTGTTAAGAGAACCTTTGATCAAAAAAGTTTTAAACTTAGGGAGACTAGTGGAGAAGCTTACAGATGAATCCTACACAGTATCAAAGTAATTTGACCAAATAATTAGGGGAGGTATTTCCGTACATGCATATTGCCCTGTTTTCTCCTAAAGTGCTCTTAGATAAAGTTGTTTTGCATGCTTCAGCTTATGGCTACTTTTACAAGGAAGAAACCAGAGAGTGCCCACAGAAACCTGATTGAGAATGTGAAGTTTCAACCAGCTAGCACCAACCCTCTGATTTTCAGCTTCATTTGCATTTACCCATATAGGTCAAAATGAAGTGAGACATTAAAAACAAACTATTCCAAACAGTGAACCATTAAACCAAGAAGGCCCAAAACTGGGGCACATAGTAAGGATAGGAATAATAAATCTTCCTAGTATCAAATAAATTTGAACAACAACAACAAAATAAAACTCTAACCCTAACACTAGCTCTAAAGCTAGCCCTAACCCTAACTGTAACACTAACCCTTACCTGTTTAGAGAACCATTGATCCTAGAAGTGCCAACCTTGGGGAGCCTAGTGCAGCAAGCTAAAAGATGAATACTGTGCAGTATCAAAGAAATCTGATGAAATTGTTGGGAGACTTATTTCAGTACATACATGTTTCTCTGTTTTCTCCTTAAGGGCTCTCCGATACAGTTTCTTTTGCATGCTTCATCTTTGGCCTACCTTCAAAAGAAAGAAACCAGAGCATGCCCATTGAGAACTGATTGTGTGAAGTTTCAAGCACCTCCTGCCAACCCTGTTGGTTTTCCAGCTCAATTTTCATTCACATCAATAAGCCATAATGAAGGGAAACCTTAAAATACAAACTATTCCTGACAGTGAACAATTGAACCGAGAAGGCCCAAACCTGTGGAGCATGATAAGACTAAGTAAAAGGTTACTCCTGCCCAGTATCATAGAAATTTTAAGAAAACTAGGGCCCCATAGGTGCTCTCAGCTCAGATGGAAGGCTCGGCAGTGCAGTTTCTCTGGGTGGAGAGAGCAGTCTCAGCCACATGGGAGCTCACTGCGCCTACGGAAGGCAGCACAGAACACAGAGACTTTGCTTGAGAATCACCAGAACAAGCTCTGGACACAGCACAAGGTCACTCCAGAACCACCCACTTCACCAAACACCATACATGTGTAATAGATGGAACCCATCTTGCAAAACCTTACTCATCATCTATCACTGGGCGTGGCAACCAGCTCGGTTCTGCAGCTTATCAGGTAAGCGGTTTCCAACTCTCCTACTTCCAGCTGTCATAACTCAAGATTTTTCTCAAAAGCTTTTGGGGGTGTAGCTATCAATGAGGAACAGCTATTGTACAGGCACCTGGTTTCCAATTCAGAGAATAAGAGTAGGAAGGCTCCAGGAAGAAGCTCAAGCTCTCTCACCCTGGCTACCTCCACCACCCTGAGCACAGAGACTCAAGCTAGGAATAGACAACTCCACCTACTGCAAGAAAAGAAAATAGAGTTCTGATAGCCTTTTTTTTTTCTTACATTTCTTTTCTTGCTCTTCTCATCCATTCTCCTCTACTCTTCCCCTCTGGTCTTCACAATGTCAATATATGTGAAACCAAGAACTTTCCATGAAATTGGACTTTAAGAACTGAATCACTAGAATAGTATAATTTAGAGGAATTGCATAGGCCCCACCTCACCACCTCTTTATTTGCTATTATTTTCTTTCTCACTCTATTTACTTGTTATTTTTTTTCTTTTTTCTTTCTCCCTCTATCCCACTTTCAGCCTCCTAACTTTTAATATTTATACATAGGGTAATTTTATGAATACAGATAAGGAGTTTGAATTTATACCTTCTTCCATAAATTCCCCCTGTCTATTCATTAGAGTTCTCCTTCAAAGTTGCTAAGTTAGATTAATCATACACCCTCATTCCTTTCCCTCTTAATGTAGTGTCCTACCCCTGAACCTCAGTTCTCTATACACCACCAGAAATGGTATGCCTTTTATGAAACTAATGACCATATTCTAAGTAATAATTGAAGCTAACATCTGTAGACACAGACTCTAAATATAAATGTATTTATAATGGTTAGGTTTAGGCTTTGGGTTAGGGTTAGATTTAGAGTTAGGTTTTGATCTATGGTTAGGACTAGGGCTAAGGATAGGGCAATTGTTAGGACTAGGGTTTGGGTTAGGTTTAGGAATATGGTAAGGTATAGGGTTAGAACTAGTGATAGGGCTAGTATGAGAGTTAGAGTTAGTCTTAGGGCTAGGGTTAGGGTTAGGGATAGGGCAAAATTAGGGCTAGTGTTAGTAATAAGTTTAGGCCTTGGGTTAGGGTTCAATTTAGGAATACGTTTAGGGTAAGGTATTGGGTTATAGCTAGGCTGAGGGCTAGGGCAATGGTTAGTATTAGGGTTAGGTCTAGGGTTTAGTTTTAGGGATTAAAGCTAGATTTTGGGCTAGTATGAGGGCTAATGTTTGTGTTAGTGTTAGGTCTAGTAATAGGATTAGGGCTAATGTCACGTCTAGGGTTACAGATAGGGATAGATTTAGTGTTAGGTTTATGGCTTGGTCCAGTGTATGGGTTAGGTATATATACTAAGGGTCAGTTTCAGAGCAAGGGTTATTATTAAGGTCAGGATCAAGTTGAGGGTTTGAGTTAAGTTAGGGTTTAGCTTTAGGACTTGAATTACCATTAGGGTTTATGGTTAAGGTAATAAAAGGGTTAGGTTTAGGGTTTAGGTATGGTTTAGTGTAATGGATAGGGTTAGGGTTAGTCCTAGGGTTAGCATAAGAGTTATTGCTATGGTAATGGATAGGGTAAGACCTAAGATTAGGGGTAGGGTTATGTATAGGATTAGGGCTTTTGTTTGGATTAGGGTTAGGATTAAGTTGTGGTATAGTGTAATGGATAGGGTTAGGGTTAGGCCTATGGTTAGCATAATAGGTTTTCATTCGGGTAATGGATAGGGTTAGACCTAAGATTAGGGGTAGGGTTATGTATAGGATTAGGGCTTTTGTTTGGGTTATGGTTAGATTTACGTTTAGGGTTAAAGCTAGTTTTAGTGGCTGGGGATGTGGCTCAAGAAGTAGCGTGCTCGTCTGGCATGTACAGTGCACTGGGTTTGATCCTCAGCACTACATACCAATAAAATACAGATGTTGTGTCCACCAGAAAGTAAAAAATAAATCTTAAAAAAAACGGCTAAGTTTTGGTTTAGGTTAGGTCTAGGGTTAAGGCTGCAGCTAATGTACAAAGTAGCGATGTGATTAGAGCTAGTGATAGGGTCAGGATTAGGGCTAAGTCTACTGTTAGGGTTAAGTTTATTGTTATGATGATGTTTAGAGCTAGATTTAATGTTAGAGTCAGAGTCAGAGTCCAGATTAGTTTTCCGGTTAGGTTTAGGACTTGAATTAGAGATAGGTTAAGGGCTAGGTGTAGGGTTAGGGTTTGGTTTAGGTTAAGTGTTAGGGTTAGGGTTATGATTTGGGTTTGTTTTAGGGCTAGGGGTAGAGTTAGGGATAGTTTTAGGATTAATTTTAGGATTAGGGCTAGTGTTAGTGTGAAGTTTAGGCTTAATTTTAGGGTTAGATTTAGAGTTAGGGTTAGATCTAGGCTTCAGCTAGTGGTAATAGTAGGGCTAGGATTAGGGTTAAGTTTAGGGCTAGGTATAGGGTGATGGTAAGGGATAGGTTTAGATCTAGGTATAGGGCTAGCATGAGAGTTTGAATTAGTCTTGTGGTTGGGCTACGGATGAGTTAGGGATAGGGCTAAATTAGGGCTGGGATTAGGACTAGGGTTAGTGTTAGGGGTAGGCCTAGTTTTAGAGCTAGGGTTAGTGTTAGAGTTAGTGTTAGGGTTAGGTTTAGGTTAAGGGATGGGATTATAGCTACTTTTAGGACTAGGGTGAGAATTAGATTTAGGGTTATGGTTAGGGATAGGTTTATGATTAAGGTGAATGGCTAGAATGTGGGCTAAGGTTTGTTTTAGGATTTGGACTAGGATTAGAGCTAGAGCTAATGTCAGGTCTAGGGTTGCAGTTAGGGAGATTTTTAGGGTTAGGTTTATAGCTAGGTCTATTGTAAGGGTCAGGTTTCTTGTTAGGGTCAGGTTTAGAACTATGGGTATTATTAGGGTCAGAGTCAGGGTTAGGGTTTTTATTAGATTAAGGTTTAGGGATAAGGCTAGAATTATCATTATGTTTAGGGATAGGTTAATGATAGCTTTAGGTTTAGAGTTCAGGTTAGGTGTAGGGAAATGGATAGGGTTAGGATTAAGAATAGGATTAGGGTTCGGCCTAGGGTTAGCAGAAGTGTTAGTGTTATCATTAGGGTAATGGATACGCTTAGACCTAGTCATAGGGCTAGTGTTATGCTTAGGATTAGGGCTAAGGTTAGTGTTATGGTTAGCTTTAGGGTTAAAGCTAGGGTACAGCTTGGGTTAGGGCTAGGTTTTGCAATAGGTTAGGGCTTTGGCAAATGTAAGAACTTTGCTATGATAGGGCTAGTTTTAGGGTTAATGTTAGACCTAAGTATAGTTTTAGGGTTAGGTTTAGGGTTAGGGTGATGTGAAGAGCTAAGGTTAGTGTTGGTGTCAGGGTCAGTGTTCAGTTTAGGGTTATGGTTAACGTGAAAGCCAGTATTAAGACAAGGGTTAAGAGTAGGGGAAAGGTTAGTTTTTGGCTTTAGGCTAAGGGTTATTATTAGGGCTAGGGCTAGGTTTTTCTTTAGGTCTAGGCATAGAGTTATTGATAGATTTGGATTAGATTTAGGTCTAGAGTTAGTGATAGGGCTAGGTTTAGGTATAAGTTTACCACCAAGGCTAGTATTAGTGTTCGGTATAGGGTTAGGTTCAGGTTTACACCTCTAATTACTGTTAGGGTCAGAATAAGGGTCAGAGTTAGGGTTAGGATTTGGTTTATGTTTAGAGCTAGAATTAGGTCTAGGGTTAGTGTTTGGGTTAGATTAAGGATTAGGTCTAACCTAATCCTAATCCTAATCCTTAACCTTACCCAAACCCTAACCCTACGGGTTAGGTTAAGGATTAGGATTAGGATTACAATTAAGATTAGCATTAGGTTTAGGGTTTGGCATAAAGTAAGGGATAGGGTTAGAGCTAGGATTAGGACTAGGGTTGGGGTTAAAATTAGGTTTATGGATCGGATTAGGGCTAGTTTCTGTGTTTGGATTAAGGCTAAGTTTAGAGCAATGACTAATGTAAGAACTATGGTTTTTAGGGTTAGTTTTAGGGTGATGGTTTGGGGTTAAACCTCTAGTGTTAGGATTAGGTTTAAGATTAGGGTGAAATTTAGTGCTGTGTTAGTGTTAGTTTAATAGTCAGGGTGAGGTTAACTTTTAGGGTTATGGTTAGGACTTGAATTAAGGCTATGGTTACTGTAAGGGTTTGTTTTAGGGTTGGGGTGGTGTTTAGAGCAAGGGTGAGTGTTAGGATGTGAGTCAGAGTTAGGTTTAGTATCAAGGTTAAGATTAGGACTCTATTTTGGGCTAGGGTTAGGTCTAGGTGTAGTGTTAAGTTTTGGTTTAAGTTAAGTTTTAGGGTTAGGGCTATTGCTCAGGTTTGTTTTACTGTAAGGGTTAGGGTTAGTACTATTTTTATGATTAGCATTAGGGCTAGGGCTAGTGTTAATGTTAGGCTTAGGCTTAGGGTTAGATTTAGAGTTAGGGTTAGATCTAGGGTTAGGAAAGGAGTAAAGATTAGGCAGTGGTTATTACTAGGTTTAGGGCTAGGGTTAGGGCTAGATTTAGGATTATGGTAATGGATAGTGTTAGAAGTAGAGATAGGGCTAGTGTGAGAGTTAGAGTTAGTCTTAGGGCTAGGATTAGGGTTATTGTTAGGGATAGGGTAAAATTAGGGCTAGAATTAGGGCTAGGGTTAGTGTTCACCTTAGGCCTAGTGTTAGGGTTAGGGTTATGGTTAGGGTTAAGTTTAGGGTAAGGAATGGCATTATAGGTAGATTTTGAGAGAGGGTGAGGGTTAGAATTAGGTTTAGGGCTATGATTAGGGTTAGGGTTATGATTAAGGCTACGTTTGGGGCTAGGATGAGGGCTATGGTTTCTTTTAATGTTAGGGCTAGGATTAGGGCTGGGGCTAATATCAGATCTAGGGTTATGTTTAAAGATAGTTTTAGGGTTAGGTTTATGGCTACATGTAATATAAGTTTTAGATTTAGAGTTAGGGTCAGGTTTAGAGTTAGGTGTATTATTAGAGTCAGGTTCTGGGTTAGAAATTTGAGATAGGTGAAGATTTAAAGTTAGGGCTCAAATTATGTTTATGGTTGGTTTTAGTTAAATTATAGGTGAGGTTTAGTGTTTAGGTTTGGTTTAGAATAATGCATAGGTTTAGGATTAGGGATACGGTTAAGTTTAGGCCTAGGGTTATGGTTAAGGAAATGGATAGGGTTAGAGATAGTGTTAGGGCTAGGGTTATGATTTTGATTAGGGCTAGGGTTAGGATTATTTTTAGGGTTAAAACTCGGGTTAGGGCTTGGTTCTGGGATAGGTTTGGGGTTAAATTAGTGCTAGGGTTAGGGGTAAGGCTAATGTAAGTACCAGGTTACAATTAGGGTTAAATTTAGGGTTAGGGTTAGTGGTAGGTCTAGTGTTAGGTTTAGGGTTAGGGTTAGGGTGATGTTTAGACTAGGGTTAGTATTATGGTCACAGTCAGGTCAGTGTTAGTTCTAGTTTTCAGCTTAAAACTAGAATTAGAGCTAAGGTTGTGTTAGGGTTAAGGGTTGGGTTAGGTTAAGGGTTAGGGTTAGGGCTATGGCTCGGTTTTTCTTTTAGGGCTAGTGTTAGATATAGAGTTAGGGTTAGGTTTAGGATTAGGTTTTGATTTAGAGTTAAAATTAGATCTAGGTTAGGGCTAGAGCTAATGATAGGGCTAGGGTTAGGGCTAGGTTTAGGGCTAGGATTAGGGTTCTGGTAAGGAATAGGGTTTGAACTAGGGATTGGGCTAGGGTGGGAGTTAGATTTAGTCTTAGGGCTAGGGTTAGGGCTAGGGTTAAGAATAGGTCTAAATTAGGGCTAAGATTACAGCTAGGGTTAATTTTGGGGTTAGTCCTAAAGTTAAGTTTAGGGTTAGGATTAAGGCTAGGTTTAGGGCTAGGATAAGGGCTGGGGTTTGTATTAGGTTTAGGACTAGTATTAGAGCTATGGATAATGTCAGGTCTAAGGTTAAGTTTTGGGATAGTTTTAGGATCAGGGTTATGGCTAGGTCTAGTGTAAGTGTTAGGTTTAATGTAAATTGAGCCTTAGATCTAGGAGACTTATTAGGGTAAGGGTCATTGTTAGAGTTTGCTAGAGGTTAGGGTTTATAGTTAAGGCTTGAGTTAGCACTAGGATGTGGGTTAGGTACTGATAGGGTTTTGTTTACAGTTTACATTAGGTTTAGGGTAATTGATAGGGTTAGGGTTAGTGATAGGGTTAAGATTAGGCCTAGAATTCGCATTAGGGTAAGGGTTATGGTTAGTATAATGGATGGAATTAGAGCTAAGTTTAGGGCTAGGTTTACGGTTAGGAATAGGTCTTGAATTAGGGTTAGGGTTAGGGTTAAAACTAGGCTTAGGCTTAGTTTTATGTTTAGCAAAAGGATTAGGTTTTGAGCTAGGGTTAGGGTTACGGTGAGGGTTAGGTTTAGGGTTACTTCTAGGGATAAGATTATAGTACTCATGGCTAGGGTTAAGATTAGGGCTATTGACATCATTAGGGATAGGGTTAGGGTTAGGGTAATGTATATGATTAAATGTAGATTTAGGGCTATATTTAACATTAGATTGAGGTTTAGGATTAGAGTTAGGGCTATGGTTATGTTTAGGTTTATAGTAAGGGTTAGGGTTTGAGCTAGGGTTAGGTCTATGGCAAGTGTGAGATTTAAGGTTAGGTCTAGGGTTAGTTTTCCAGTTAGGTTTAGGTTTAGCATTAAGCCTAGAATTATCAATAAGTTTAGGTTTAGGTTTAGAGTAATCGGTAGGTTTAGAGCTAGGTTTAAGGCTATGGTTAAGATTAGGATTAGGGCGAGTGTTAGGGTTAGACTGAGGGATAGTTGTAGGTTTATGTTTAGAATAATCTATAGGCTTTGAGCTAGGATTAGGACTAAGGCAAGAGTTAGGTTAGGGTTAGGGCTAGGGTTAGGGTTAGGGTTATGCTTAATGCTTGATTTAGGCTTAGGATTAGCTGTAGGTTTTGAGGTAGGTTTAGGGCTAGGGTTAGGGCTATGGGTAATGTAAGAGCTAGGGTTATGTTGAGGGCTAGTTGTAGGGTTAGGGTTATGGCTAGGTCTAGTGTTAGGTTTAGATTTTTGATTGGGTAAGATTTAGAGGCAGGTTTACTCTAAAGGCAGAGTCGGTATTTGTGTTAGAGTTAATGTAAGGGTTACAGCCAGAATTAGGACTATGTCTAGGTCTAGGGTTAGGTTAGTGTTATTGTTAGGGCTAGGGCTAGGTTTATGTTTAGGTCTAGGATTAGAGTTAAGGCTAGATTTAGGATTTGCTTTAGGTCTAGTGCTAGTTTTAGGGTTTGGTCTAGGGATAGGTTCAGTTTTAGAGCTAGAGTTAGGGTCAGAATAAGGGTCAGGGTTTGTGTTAGAGTTCGGGATAGGGTTAGAGCTAGAATTAGGGCTAGGGTTAAGACTATGAATAGGGTTAGAGTTTTGGTTAACCTAAGAATTAGAGATCGGTCTAGGGTTACCATTAGGGTTAGGGTTTTTCTAAGTTTAAGGGTTAGCCTTAGAGCTAGGGTTATTGCTAGAGTTAGGTTTAGGGTTAAATATAAATAAATTTTGAGCTCTGATTAGGGCTAGTTTTTTTAAGTAGGATTAGGGCTAGATTTTTGCATTGGCTAATGTAAGAGCCAGGGTTACAATTAGGGTTAGTTTTAGGGTTAGATTAGGGGTAGGTCTAGTATTAGGTTTAGGTTTAAGGTTAGGTTAATATTTAGAGCTGGGTTATTGTTAGGATATGAGAAAGCATCAAGGTTAGTTTTAGGGTTAGGATTAGCACTCAAATAAGGGCTAGGGTTACTGTTCGGTTTAAAGTGAGGGCTGTGTTTAGAGCTAGGGTGACTTTTAGTATATCAATCAGGTCAGGGTTTGCTTTAAGTTTTGGGTTATGACTTGAATTAGGGCTAGGGTTACTTTTAGGGTTTGGTTTAAGTTTGGGGTGGTCTTTAGAGCTAGGGTCAGTGTTAGGATGAGTCAGGGTCAGGGTATGTTTTAAGGTTAGGGTTAGGGCTCAAATTAGGCTACAGTTACGTCTAGGTGTACTGTTAGGGTTTGGTTTAAGTTAAGGTTTAGTGTTAGGGCTGTTGCTCAGTTTTGTTTTAAGTCCTAGGTTTAGGGTTTGGGCTAGTTATAAGATTAGCATTAGGGTTAGGGCTAGTATTAGTGTTAGGCTTAGGCTTTTGGTTAGGGTTAGATTTGGATTTAGCATTAGATCTAGGATTAGGGCTAGGTCTAAATATACGGCAAGGGTCAGGGCTAGGTTTATGGTTACAGTAACAGATAGGGTTAGAACTAGGGCTAGGACTAGGGTGAGAGTTAGAATTAATCTTAGGCCTAGGGTTTTGGTTAGTTTTATGGACAGGGCTAAGTTAGGGCTAGGATTAGGGCTAGGGTTAGTGTTCAGCTTAGGCCTAGTGTTAGGGCTACGGTTATAGTTAATTTTAGGGTATGGTATGTTGTTATAGCTAGGTTTAGAGGTAGGGTGAGGGTTAGAATTTGGTTTAGGACAAGGGTTAGGGTTAGGGTTATGATTAAGACTAAGTTTAAGGCTAGGATGAGACATAGGGTTACTTGTAGGCTTAGGTCTAGAATTAGGGCTAGGGCTTTTGTCAGGTCTAGTGTTACAGGTTTGGGTAGATTTAGGGTTAGGTTTGTGTCTAGGTCTAGTATAAGTTTTAGGATTAGGGTAAGGGTCAGGTTTAGAGCTCGGTGTATTTTTAGGGTCAGGATGAGGGTTAGGGTTTGTTTTAGGTTAAGGTTTAGGGATAGTGCTAAAATGAGCATTAGGGTTAGGTTTAGGGCAATTGATTGTGTTAGGTTTAGGTTTCATGGAAGGTTTAGGGCAATGGAGAGCTTTAGGGTTAGCAAAAGGGTTAGGGTTATGCCTAGGGTTAGCATTAGGATTAGGGTTATAATAAGGATAATATATAGGGTTAGAGCTATTTTTGGGCTAGGGTTAGGTTATGATTAGGGATAGAATTAGGTTAGGCTTTGAGTTAGGGCTAGTATCCCTAGCTTAGGGTAGGGTTAGAGTTCGATTTAGGGTACAGGTTAGGTTTGTGCAAGGGTTAGGTCTATGACGAGGGTTAGGCTTAGTGTTATTGTCAGGGTTAGTTATAGGGTTAGGGCTAGGGTTTTCATTAGGGTTAGCATTAGGTTTAGGGTAATAGATTGGGTTAGATCTAAGGTAAGCTTTATGGTTAAGGTTAGGTTTAGATTTAAGTTTAGTTTTAGGGCTAGGTTTACTGTTGGTTTTAAGGTAAAATTTAGGTTTTGAGTTAGGGATAAGGCTATGGCAAGTTGTAGGTTTAGGGATAGGTCTAGGGATCGGTTTATGGTTTGGGTTGGGGTTTCGGTTAGGGTTAGGGATATGGTTAATATTAGGGTTAGGGTTAGATTTAGGCTAATGCCTAGGGTTAGAGCTAGTTTTAGGTTTAGGGTTAAGGTTAGGATTAGGGCTATGGTTAGGGTTATGGTTAGGAATAGTGCTAGGGTCATGTTTGGGGTAAGCATTAGTCTTTCAGCTAGGGTTAGAACTAAGGTGAGGGTTAGGGTTAGGGTTAGGACTGGGGTTAAGGTTAGGGTGAGGGTTATGCTTAGGGTAGGTTTAGGCCTCAATTAGGGTTAGGGTTATTTAAGTTTTGTGTTAGATTTAGGCCTAGGATTAGTGCTATTGTAATGTAAGATCTAGGGTTCTGATTAGAGCTAGTTTTAGGGTTAGGATTAACGCTAGGTCTAGTGTTAGGTTTAGATTTGGGTTAGGGTCAGGTTTATAGCTAGGTTTAATGTTAGTGTCAGGGCCAGTGTTCAGGTTAAAGTTAGGGTTAGGGTGAAAGCCAGAATAGGACTAGGGTTAGGTCTAGTGGTAGGGTTAGTATTTGGTTTAAGTTAAGGGTTATTGTTAGGGCTAGGTCTGTGTTTTTGTTTAGGTTAGGGGCTAAAGTAATAGCTTGATTTAGGATGAAGTTTAGGTATGTGGCTAGTGTTAGAGCTAGGTTTAGGTATAAGTTTACTGGTAGGGCTAGTTTCAGGTTTCGGTTTCGGTTTAGCTTCAAATTTAGACCTATAATTAGTGTTAGGGTCAAAATAAGTGTGAAGGTTAGGGTGAGGTTTTAGTTTAGGGTTAGATTTAGAATGAGGCTAGTGTTAGTACTAGTAATAGGGTTATTGTTTGGGTTTGGCTAAGGATTAGGATTAGGACTAGAGTTAGCATTATGAATAGGGTTTGTTTTGGGGTAATGGATAGGATTAGAGCTAGGGTTAGGGCTAGGATTAGGGTTAGGTTTAGGGCTAGTTTTAGGGTTAGGTTTAGGGTTAAATCTAGTGTTAGGGCATGAATTAGGGCTATTTTTGTGTTAGAGTTAGGGCTAGGTTTTGGCTAAGGCCAATGTAAGAACCAGGGTTATGATTAAGATTAGTTTTAGGGTTAGGGTTACGGCTAGGTCTAGTGTTAGCATTAGTTTTAGGGTTAGGGTGATATTTAGAGCTAGGGTTTGTGTTTGGATATGAGTCAGAGGGAGGGTTAGTTTTAGGCCTAGACTCGAATTAAATCTTGGGTTATGGCTAGTTATGGGTTAGGGTTTGATTTAGGTTAAGATTTAGGGTTAGAACAATGGGTACGATTAGGGGTAGCTTTAAGGTTAGGGTTCAAATAGGGCTAGGATTAGCACTATGATTAGTGTTAGGGTTAGGCGTATGGTTAGGGCTAAGTTTAGGGTTAGTTTTGGGGGAAGGGTTGGGGTTATATAGCTAGTTTCAGTGCTAGGGCGAGGTTTATATTTAGGCATAGGGCTAGGTGAGGGTTTCGTTTAGGATTAAGTCTAGATTTAGGGCTAGGATGAGGTCTAGGGATTGTGTTAGTGTTAGGGCTACAATAAGGGCTAGGGATAATATCAGGTCTAGGGTTATGATTAGGGATAGTGTTAGGGATAATTTTATGGCTAGGTCTAGTGTAAGGGTTAGGTTTAGCCTAGGGGTCAGGTATAGAGCTAGGTTAATATTACGGTCAGAGTATGGGTTAAGGATTGGTTTGGGTTAAGGTTTAAGGTTAGGGCTCAAATTAGCATTAGGGTTAGGGTTAGGGTTAGAGTAATGGTTAAAATTAGGTTTACAGTTTAGGTTAGGTTTAGAGTAATATATAGGGTTAGTGTTAGGGATAGGGTTCAGGTTAGGCCTAGGGTTAGTATTTGGTTTGGGCTTATATTTAGAGTAATGAACATGTTTAGTGCTAGTGTTACAGCTTAGGTTAAGGATAGGATTAGGGCTAGGGTTTGGATTACAACTTGAGCTAATATTAGGGTTAGTTTTAGTGTAAGTGTTAGGGTTTGAGCTAGGGTTAGGGCTAGAACGAGGGTTATGGTTACAGTCAGGGCTACAGTTATGGTTAGGTTTAGGGTTAGGTCTAGGTTTAGCATTAGGTTTAAGGTTATGATTAAGGTAATGGATAAAGTTGGAGCTAGGATTTGGGCTATGGTTTCAGTTAGGATGAGGGGTAGGGTTAGAGTTAGGGTTAGAGCTAGGGTTATGTTCAGAGTAAGGGTTAGAGTTTGAGCTAGGGTTTGATCTAGGGCAAGCATTAGGTTTAGGGTTAGTGCTACGGTTAGGGTTAAGGTTATGCTTAGGTCTAGGTTTAGGGCTTGTATTAGGGCTAGCTTTTGTGGGAGGTTTATGGCTAGTGTTATGGCTATGGGTAATGTAATAGCTACGGTTATGGTTATGGCTACTTTTTTTGTGTGTGTTAGGGTTATACATATGTCTATTGTTAGGTTTAAGTTTTCAATTAGGATAAGGTTTAGAACTAGGGTTTGTGTTAGTGTAAGCATCATTGTTCAGGCTAGCATTGGGTTTTGGTTAGGGTCAGAATTAGAACTAGGTTTAAGTCTAGGGCTAGGGTTAGTGTTTGCTTTAGGTTAATGGTTATTTTAGGGCTAGGGCTAGGTTTTTGTTTAGGACTAGGGTAGAGTTATGGCTATATTTAGGATTAAGTTTAGGTCTAGTGCTAGTGTTATGGTTAGTTTTAGGTATAGGTTGACTGGTAGGGCTAGTGTTAGGGTTAGGTTTAGTGTTAAGGTCAGGGTTTGAACTAGGGTTAGGGTTAGGGTCAGAATAAGGGAAGGGTTAGGCTTAGGCTTCAGGTTAAGGTTAGAGACAGAATTAGGGATAGGGTTAGGACTAGTACGTGAGTTAGGGTTTGTGGTAAGCTAAGGATTAGGGTTAGAACTAGGGTAGCATTAGGGTGAGAGTTTGACTTAGGGTAAGGAATATGTTTAGAGCTAGTGTTTGGGTTAGTGTTAGTGTTAGGGTTAGGGTTAGTGTTAAAGCTGGAGTTGAGGATCAGATTAGCACTAGGTTTTGTGTTAGGGTTAGGGCTCTGGCTAATGTAAGAATTAGCTTTACAGTTAGAGAGAGTTTTAGGGTTAGGTTTAGGGCTAAGTCAAGTATTTGTGTTAGGTTTAGGGTTAGGGTGATATTTAGAGGTAGGGTTAGTTTTAGGGTCAGAGTCAGGGTCAGTATTAGTTGTAGGAATAGGGTTACAACTAGGTGTAGCATTAGGATTTGGTTTAGGTTAAGGGTTAGGAATAGGGCTATAGCTCAGTTTTGTTTGTGGGCTATGGCTAGGGTTAGGGCTAGTTTTCTAATAAGAATTAGGTTTAGGTCTAGTGTTAGGGTGAGGTTTAGGTTTATAGTTAGGGTAGATTTAGAGTTAGGGTTAGTTCTAGGTTTAGGACTATGGCTAAGTTTAGGGCTAAGGTTAGGGCTAGTGTTAGGGTTAGGTAATTGATAAGGTTGGTACTAGAAATAGGTCTTGGGCTACAGTTAGGGTTAGTCTTAGGGCTAAGGTTAGAGTTGGGGTTACAGTTAGCAATAAATTAGGGCTAGGATTAGAGCTATGGTTAGTTTTATGATTAGGCCTAGAGTTAGGGCTAGGTTTAGTGTTAGTGATAGTGTTAGGGTTAGGGATAGGGGAAATGATGTGGTTATACCTAGATTCAGAACTAGGGCGAGGGTTGAAATTAGGGTTTAGGCTAGGATTAGGGTTCACGTTAGGGTTAAGGCTAGGTTTAGGGCTAGGATGAGGGCTCTGGTTTGTGTTAGGTTTAAGGCAAGAATTAGGTAGAGTGCTAATATCAGGTCTAGGGATATGGTTAGGGATACTGTTAGTGTTAGTTTTATGGCTAGGTCTAGTTTAAGGGTTATGTTTAGGGTAAGGATCAGGTTTAGAGCTAGGTGTGTTATAAGAGTCAGTGTCTTGTTCAGAGTTTGGTTTAAGTTTTGGTTTAGTTTTAGGGCTCGAATTAGCAATAGGGTTAGAGTTAGGGTTAGAGTAATTGATAGGGTTAGGTTTAGTGTTCAGGTTAGGTTTAGGTAAAATAAGGTTAGTGTTAGCGATAGGTTTAGGGTTAAGTCTAAATGGATAGCGTTAGATTTATGTTTAGGACTAGGGTTAGTGTTAGGTTTAGCGTAACTCTTAGGATTTGAGCTAGGTTTAGGAGTACAGCAAGGGTTAGGTTTACGGTTGGGTGTAGGGTTAGGTTTACAGTTAGGGTTAGTGTAGGTTTGAGTTAGGACAAGGGTTAAGTTTACAGTTAGGGTTAGAATAGTTTTAGGATTAGGGCTAGTGTTATCATGACATTTATAGTTAGGGTTTGGGTAATGAGAGGGTTTAGAACTATATTTAGAGCTATGTTTGGGTTAGGCTTATGTTTAGGGTAATGGATAGGTTAGGGCTAGGGTTATAGTTAGGATTAGGGCTAGAGTTAGGGTTAGGGTTAGGTCTAAGTTTAGTGTTAGGGTTAGGTTTAGGGTAAGTGTTAGGGTTTGAGCTATGATTAGGGCTAGCGTGACGGTTAGGGTTAGTGTCAGCTCTAGGTTAGGATTAGGGCTAAGTTTAGGGCTAGGTTTAGCATTACAATTAGGGTTATGTTTAGGGTAATGTATAGGATTAGAGCTAGATTTAGGGCTGGG